>NC_089777.1:38671536-38696536 GCF_040412425.1 Macrobrachium rosenbergii
CAGGTTTTGGAATTCCTTTATATTGTTGGTGGCGAAACGCTCGGCTTTTTTCTTCTTTAACTTTATGAACTAAGGAAAGATCCCTTTTGTACTCGCCAGCGTTGCATGATTACGTATATATTATATCATTAACAGCTTATTTGAAATAACATTTCATCGAACAACAATGTTCCCACTTCAGGGGAAAAAATAAAGAAAACAACCAATCAATCAAACGAGTGAACAAGCTTGACATTTCAATGCAGAAGGGCATAAATAAAACCAAATAAATAAAAAGGCATAAAACTCACATGAGCGAAGCAAATCTCCCAAAGTTTGTGGTCGAAAATACTCAAACTTTCGAGAAAAAAAGAAGAGTTATAACGAATACTACAGCGTCTTAAAACTCCCCCGGGGCGAGTTTCTAATGGCTGGATGAGACGGTCCCAAGCTGGAAGTAAGTGGAGTTCCAGAGACTGGACCTTAAGTGACGTCGTAAGGACTGTGGTTATCTCCGAATGATCAGATATAACTTGCAAATATGATTTGTGTATGCTAAATTTCTACATTATGAATATATATCCATTGGCAAATAGGCAGAAGCACCTAAAACCAAAAGCAAATCTCGCTTAGTGACTGTCTGAAATTCTTAATTTTAAGTTTTAAAAATTATACACATCTGGTACCTGAGTACGGTTCAGCCGTATCTGGGGGGCAAATAATAATATTAAACAATAATTTAATGATGATCATTAGCATCATAATCTCACCAATAGCTGCCCTTCGCAAAATTGTATGAAAATCGGTCATTATTTCAATCAAATTCTCCTTCCCAGCCGTCTCTTCATTTATCTATTCGATTTGCTATCTTAATCCTGTGGACTGAGTGACCTCTGGTTGAAATTTCCAAAAAGTTTCGTGAAATCTGAAAAGTTATTTTTTTTTTCTCTCTCAAAACGGCCTGAGAATAAAACCAAACATTGGCCATTTCATATCAAATACATGGCCCAAATGGCTGGTCTTCTGATGTAAAACCAATCTTTTTAAATAAACATTAAGGCGTCAATATATTTCTATAAACCAAAACTGTATCATTGCATTTGTAACAAAATATTATAATTTTGTAATGATTAGAGAATGATCTCAGCCTAATTAATCGCTTCCTTTAAATATCGGGCTACAAATCTCAAAAAAAAAACTATTTGCAATTCATGATATAGGATCGAGGGAGATTGCCTGAGCGATATTTGCATGTGCAACCTAGATGAACGCTCGAGGGGAAAGCGCAAGTACGCACAAACCAGAACCCACTATGAGTACAAACGAACGGCTCTGAAGAGAACGTCTTTGGTGGCGTGGTGTGGGATGGGTTCTACCCTACTAGAGGTGGAAGAAGGAATAACTAAGGGGGGTGGGGTAACGACGAGGACTGCTTGGGGGAAGGGGCTAGGGGACTTCTTGTGGGGAAAGGCTTGTTATTAAAGACGAAAGTCAAGGTCTGAGGTGTACAGTTGTTTTATAAGCCCCACTTTTTTTTTTTTAATAATTATGCCCTGAAGTAAAACCTGAACTCCTTACTTAGCTGGCCACAAATGAAGGGTTACTGTAATTCAAGTTATTTTGGTCTTGTTACCATACAGTTTCAAAATTAGAAGATTCAATGCCAAGGCAGTGCAAACTTAAATAAACAAAAATATTTTGTAATAAAGTTTAATTTAGCAACCGTTGAGTCAACAAATCAATATATACATGGTTCCTTAGTTGAGACTTTCTATCTATAAAAATAATGAGATGCTGATCAAGAATAACGACTCAGAAGATAGTTAATAAGAAAAGGAAAAATAAGAATAAGAAAAGAAAGTCTCATACAGAAGGAATACACACCTATAGAAATGAGGTTGCTTCATCCCCTGAAGTTGTTTCGGCTGTACTCCCGATTTCTCTGGGTTCTGTATGGGATACTTTTACTCAAATAATGTAATATTTCTCTCTTTTACACAAATACACAATGTATACACGCATATATATATATATATATATATATATATATATATATATATATATATATATATATATATATATATATATATATATATATATATATATATATATATATATATATATATATATATATATATATATATATATATATATATATATATATATATATATATATGGGTACTGTCATGACGAGGCCCATAAACTAAAAAATAGTGAGGTTTATGATGCCGAGAGGTACAAACGATGATGAATAATAGCAGTATTTTCTTAGGTATTTTTACTCACTTGAATACAATTAGTTTTCACCGGACGTTCCGCGTTCAGTCAGCCGTTCTCTTAAGGAAAGATTCACTTTCCAATTAGGATTCTCTCTCTCTCTCTCTCTCTCTCTCTCTCTCTCTCTCTCTCTCTCTCTCTCTCTCTCTTCGACAAGAGAAATTTCATAACTAATGATGCATAAACCAATGAGATGCATCAAAACTGTTTCATGTTTTATGTTTAACTCTTCTGACTTCTACTGCTGATGATATGTGCGTATATTTATCTGATATTTGGTTTATTTTTATTTATTGGATGTTTATTTATACGGCTTTATAATAATAATAATAATAATAATAATAATAATAATAATAATAATAATAATAATAATAATAATAATAATAATAATAATAATAATTCTCCTTATCAAGCGTGACTCACGACCAAAGATCGAGGACTAGTTGAAAAAAACTAATCTAAACAAGAGTTACTGATAATCATCATCAACTGCCATACACCAAGTACTGTTCTTTCAAACAAATCTACTCCGGACCCGAACGACTGAAGTTTAACCCACCAAACTTCTGCGTTATACTTCACGAAGTGAGGGCTGGTTCTCTGCAAGTCACGTCCGATGGATTAACACCATCTGTTGTGGATATAGGGACCTCAAATGATCTTATTAAAGACTTTACGAGTTTACACACATGTATGTCCGAGTGCACGTATGTATGTATAAAAGTGCGTGCCAGTAACAATTCAACAGATTCATGCGTAAAAGGTTTGATGAACTGTTGATGCTGTACAGGTATATGAAGTAGGTATGGTGAAAGTTGTGCACAGTGGGTTTATCCTTGATTTATAGGGGACTACTGTTGAATATATATATATATATATATATATATATATATATATATATATATATATATATATATATATATATATATATATATATATATATATATATACATACTAGCTGACCAACCCACCCTCATTCTTTCCTTCTTTCTCCTCCCTAACACCCCCTCTACTCTCTCTCTCTCTCTCTCTTGTTGAGATAGTTGGTTCAGTTACATTGCCCAACATTTTTGACATTTTATATTTCACCTCTTCTCACCCCCTATTCCTCTCGGGGCTGAACTTGGACTTAAAGGGCATCAGGAGTGTCACTATTCATCACAGTGACCTCCAAAACTGTGGATTAGACACTAATATTTGTCGTTTTCGGTTATTTTTATATGTCACCCCCTTCCCACCCCCATCCCCTTTGGTGCCAGTGATGTCTTACCCCCAAGTAGTCTTTTCCAGAGAGTAAGTCATATGTATGCCGAAATGAGGTATGATAAATCCATAGAGTTTATTTAGTCACTGAGTCTACTGGCAGAACCAACCCCGTCTCAGGGAAGTCCATCCCACCCCAAACCCCTTTGGTGCCCTTTGGTGCTAGTGATGTCTTACCCCTCCCAAGCATTCTTTTCCAGATAGTAAGTCATATATAAACCAAGTTGGTTGAAATTGCTCAATGCATTTCAGAATTATGCTGGAAAATACATACACACACATACATATTTATCTATTTATATATGTATGTATGTATATACTGTATATATATATATATATATATATATATATATATATATATATATATATATATATATATATATATATATATATATATATATATATTATATATTGGTGGACATCGACTCCATATATACAGTATATGTAGTGGTAGGACACCCATCTTACTAACAAGAGGGCCCAAGATCAATTCCATTGCAAGAGAGAACGATTTGTCAAGTTCCATTGAAACCAAGTGTGCCACTGTCAATTATACACCTAGTAGTTGAATAATTGTGATGGATCGCATCCAGGGTAGAGATGGGCATGAGACTAGCAGCCTCATCCAAGCCTACCGGTAGCAAATTCTCTCTCTCTCTCTCTTTCTCTAATGATGCAATATAAACAAATAGTAAGTTTGTTTATTTAGATTAAACCGAGACGGGTAAAGCCATTCGAATTTGTTACTATATTAACAAAAAAATAAAACAAACTGGATTCTATCAGTATTAACTTCACAACAACATACTACCTTAAGGCGCACACAGTTACCATATTAAGCAACAAGTTCCGAAGAAAATAGACAAACAACAATAAAAAAGCACTCACTCAAAGCCTTGACCCCAATAGCGACAATTGCCACGCTGAAACAAGCAAAAAATTAACTATTTTTAGAAAAACACTGTTCTGCCACGGGTGTTCTTTAAACAAAGTGCATTAAACAGCCATACATACCACTCTCCAGCATTCTTATCCATTTTGATCGCATGTTTATCCAACCTAATACATTTCTTATGCTCCAAGTCATAATAATAATAATAATAACAATAATAATAATAATCGTTAATGAGAGCATATAAACTTGCTTTATTGTATTTAGAAACAAAGTCTCCGTCACCTTTGTTTTTAAATACAACAAGGCAAGTTTATATGCTCCCATCATTTATTATATTACTATTATCATTATTATTATTATTGGAGAAACAAATGCACAGTTATGTAAATGTACATATATTTAAAGATAGATCTGTACAGATAGCTTTCGGGAATCTGTTTAATTGAAAAGGGGAATCGAACAAATTCCCGAGAGCTATCAGTACCGATCTATCTTTAAATATATGTACCTTTACATAACCCTGGATTTGTTTCCCCATTTGAAGACTCGTGCTACTATCAGTATTTTTAAATTATTATTATTGTTTTTTTAAATTTATTAATTAATTTTTTTTTTTGGAAGTAGACCCTCTTTTAAGCATGTTCTGCTGAAAAGAATGGCAAGATTAGTGGAATTGATTTTATGCAAGGTCTTTTTAGATCTTCTTGCTATTCCCTTCTCTTCAAGGCTGATATCCGCCAAGAACTCGCCGATGTACTTATTCAGAACTTCTGCCTTTCCCTTTATGCAGATTTTGTACATCGGCCACCTCTTAACAGACAGCCTTAAAGAGAAGAGAATGTTAAGAAGAACTAAAAAGACCTTGTATAAAATCAATTCCAATGATGCTGCCATTCTTGTCAACAGAATATATTATTATTATTATTATTATTATTATTATTATTATTATTATTATTATTATTATTATTATTATTATTATTATTGAATGACCGTTCATATGCAGCAAGACTAAAAGACAATCAACTCTCAAAGCAAAATTCCACTGATTAGACATAGATACAAATATATGAAAAGAAGCAATGGAAAACCAAAAATGAAAAGGGGAAAACAAACAAGATGAAAATACTTCGGAAAAATATATACTGTACTTTCACAAGCAACAATACATTTACTTAGTCTAACCCATTTTAAGCAGAAATTACCTCGCAAGATTGCAGTTTTTTTCATTTAGCTGAAATCACCGCAGGCGGCGTTATTCAGTAAACCCAAACAGTACTTTGAGGTCACAATGTAAACCCGAGAGCCAAATGGACTGAGTAATCTGAGGTCGGAAGAATGCCTGTTGAACTTCGGTCACAAGAAATGGATAATTGAGCTTACACTTTCAAACAAGTAATATTAAAAGATTTATTAAGAAGTACAATGCATTTAAAAGTAACCGATAAGTATATTTGTTTTTATTAATTTTCTACTCATAATATCATTTCATTATTTTTAGCTTTTCTTGGCGCTGGCTTCCTTTTTGCTTACAAATGAGAATCATGTTCCCAGGAAAACTGCTTTCAATGCTAAAGTCCTTTGTTTAGTTACTCATGAAAGTGAGCCTAATAATAATAATAATAATAATAATAATAATAATAATAATAATAATAATAATAATAATAATAATAATAATAATGCAATTAATCATTTACTCACCTAAATTATGTATAAAAATTTCAGGACCAACAGAATTCTTGAGATTTCTCAAGAATTCTGTTGATCCTGAAATTTTTACATATAATTCAGAAAACTTAATTCTAGTTGAGGCCAGTGCTGAATTCTTAATTAAAGAAATAACAAATTAATATCCTAACAAACGATTTCAGCTAAAATCAATAGATCCTCTGAAGCAATACTGGGTCAGTCGGAATAAACTTTCTCCCAAAATTTTTTTACGGTAACCATAAAAGAAGTCCAGATGGAAGGGTTATCTAAATAAAGGCAAAACCTATACACGGGGACACACACACACACAATATATATATATATATATATATATATATATATATATATATATATATATATATATATATATATACATATATACTGTATATATATATACACACATATATATTTATTAATAACAGGATATCGTTTAAACTGGATATATCTAAATATTTATTTAGGAATTTATTTAAGCTATTTATTTATTAACAGTCCTCATCGTCATTTAAACCCTGGACGATGAAGACTGTTAGTCCCAGCGGATAAATATTTCCGCTAGATACATCCAGTTTAAATGACGTCCTGTTATTAATTGCATTAATACAAAGAACAATTGTGTAAGTGATATATATATATTTATATATATATATATATATATATATATATATATATATATATATATATATATATATATATATATATATATATAAAATATATATATATATATACTAGCTGACCAACCCAGAGCTGCCTGGGAAAACTCTGAATGACAACCGATAAACTCTCGCTCTCTCTCTCTCTCTCATTCTTTCCCTCTTTCTCCTCCCTAACACTGCCTCTATTCTCTCTCTCACGTCCTCTTCCTTTCACTCTCTCTTTCTCTTTCTCTCTTTATAGCACCCCCTCTACTCTCCCTCTCACTCTCTCCCTTTCATGTTAAGATAGTTGCTTCAATTACATTGCCCAGCATTTTTGACATTCTATATTTAACCCCTTCTCACCCCAATTCCTATCAGGGCTGAACTTAGACTTAAAGGGCATTGGGAGTGTCACTATTCATCTCAGCAGCCTTGGAAACTATGAATTAGACAATAATAGCTGTCATTTTTTACATTTTATTTTTCACCCCTTCTCACCCCACTTCCTATTGGGGCTGAACTTGGACTTAAAGGGCATCGGGAGTGTCAGTATTCATCTCAGAGACCTCGAAAACTATGGATTAGACACTAATATCTGTTGTTTTCAGTTATTTTTACATGTCACCCCGTTCCCATCCCCACCCCCTTTGGTGTCAGTGATATCTTACCCCCACAGTATTCTTTTCCAGACAGTAAATCATTTGTATACCAAAATGAGGTATGATAAACCTGTAGAGTTTATCTAGTTACGAAGTCTACAGGCAGAACCAGCCCCGTTTCAGGGATGCCCTTCCCACCCCACCCCCTTTGGTGCCCTTTGGTGCTAGTGATGTCTTACCCCCACAGTATTCTTTTCCAGATAGTAAGTCATATGTATACCAAATTTGGTTGAAATTGCTCAATGCATTTCAGAGTTACCACACATACATCCATGTACACACACACACACACACACACACACATCACATGTATATATACATATATATATATATATATATATATATATATATATATATATATATATATATATACATATATATGAATGTCTTTTACTATAACACAACAGTATAATGTGAAGATAAAATGAGCATAAAACACTGTTTGAACGTTGCAACCATATATTTCAAGCACTTCCTTCTGTGCCCCTGTTACCAGTGAACAGGGGCACAGAAGGAAGTGCTCGAAATATATGGTTGCAACGTTCAAACAGTGTTTTATGGGCATTTTTATCTTCATATATATATATATATATATATATATATATATATATATATATATATATATATATATATATATATGGTGTATGTGTTACTTGCACTAGTAGGGAGTGATTCTAGGTCTTAGCATTCCTGTTATCAGCAAGACCTTTGCGATGAGACTGCTAGGGCCGTGCCCTTCTGAACTATTACTGCAATCAACTACTAGGTACCTAATTCATGTCTCAGGTTCATAAAAGGACAATAGATCGACCTCGGGCTAGGCGGGCGTCCTAACCACTGGAATGTAATAAAACGGCGTCTACAGCAAATACACACCATGCAACCTCGCCCATCGAACAATCTAGAAACCAATACATTCAGTCGTACTCCAGCTGTCAAACGTTCATATGGTGGTAACGTCATTCCGGGGCCTCACGTAATCACGAATAAATGTATTCATTATGCGAAGGGACTAGGGTACAAACAAATAAATTTATCTAGGCACACTTCTTCTTGTCTTTTCTGTATCTCCTTACTTTTTATATGGTTCTGCCCAGTAGCTGAGCTTCAGCGAGATAGAATAGACCACTGATCTTGGAGAAAAATGGAGAGGAAAATTAAAGACCTGTTGTAAGTATAAGCACACTAAGAATGGACTTAATAAGCTACACTGTAATACTCCTCTTAATGTTTATCATTAGATGAATTTGAATTTTTAATGTGTACATAGCACTTACAGTCATGCAAGAAGTCTTCCAAGTACTCAGTCGCTTCGTCAACATTCTTAATGGATCTGAATTCATTTGCTCGAGTGTATCAAAAGCTGCACTAACATCAAATAAAACCAAGGTACCACATAAAATGTAATTTTCTATATGTTGATTGACTACCGGTATAACTTTTAACATTCTTCAAGCAAATAACTAGTTTAAGAATCACATTTCTGGAACACATTTTAGGAACTTGAGTTCTCATAATCAAGCGCACCTTTCAAAACTTATACTCGGAAATAGTATAATATACTTTCAACATTATATCAGTAAATCATGAAAAACTTTCTTACCAACTAGTTCAGTTACTGGCAGCTTATCGGTTGCAAAGTATTGTCGGTCTGTTTGTCTTTTCACACTATATATCTAGGCTTACTCTCGATATTAAGTTCAGCGTAAACCTGATTCGGCATTGCATCCTTGTATCTAAGAAATTCAAGACAGCTAACAGCTCATTCCTCACTGAAACTTTCAAGGAACGGTTTCTCTAATACTGCCATTTACAACATCAAAGATTCGATACCATTACTTCATATCCGTTCTGGTTAATTACTATTTTATGATCTTATGATGTCATATCAGTTTTTAACCATGGCAACTTGCCTTCTTTACGCCCCTCTTCACCGCCTAAGCCTCACCACCGAATCAAGACGTCATTAACTGTTATATGTTTCCTTCAACGGGTGTTTACTCACTTTTATCCACCTTACTGTAAACATCAAGACATTCCATCCACACAGTCAGCACTTTATCATTCTAAATTACCACAATTGCAAGATATATCAATATCCTTTTTTTACTTCCCCAGTCACCTCATTAGTGAATGAATGTGGAGAGTCGATGTTAAGAACTGAAACTGGCAGTACACTACCCTGCTTGTTTATAAAAACAAAACCTACACACACATTCATGAAAACAGAAATGCACACGTACGTGTACAAGCACATGACATACGAACTAAAGCTCTTCATTTGCAAAACCAATCACATCATCAAGTGAAGCAATAAATTATCGCTTATCCAAATGTATAAAAGAACTCATGGAAGTTAATGTCTTTAATGACACGAAATCTCAGAGCAGAAAGCATAAGACGGGTAAAGATTGTTTGGCAGGTGTCAGTGACCCTTGGCATTATAAAAGGCAGGGACGTTAACCTTGTACTTAAACCCTAATTTTTATAATCTCAATATTATGCAATACTCTCTTCAATATTTTATACTGTTTACGTGTAACCAGTTCACTCTGAATAAGCTGAATTTCCGCAAAGGACCAGGTGTCTCATCAGAAAGCGAAAATCTGCCCTCTAGCCAACATGTAACATGCGAAGGGAAGAAGTGAAAATAAACACGAAAAACGCATCTTTACGGGAACAGCAAGGCTGTTCTGTACATCTCATACATGTGAAATAGCTTTCTAAATGCGTGGTCAGTACCGGCAGGTAGTTAACTTTCCCCTTCACAAGCAGTGCGTTATTCTCCTTTGTTAGACGTTTGGTATATTCTGCAAAAAAGTTTCCGGAACAGTTGGTTAGGATGATGTGGCCGCTTATGCTTTCATTTTGCAGAGTTATTTGTCTCTTTCAAGTACCTGCCTTGCTCTTCATATCTGGAAACATACTTGAATGACTCGTATATATATTCCATAAATGCTTTGTCAGTATGATGTATCTGTGCACAATTTGAATTTTGTAAAATTCCTTTGTATTTACGTACGAAAGGCTTTCCTACGAGGCGAATATTTCCTAAAAGTTTCGTCAATTGCCTGCCTTGCTCTGACAAACCAAAAACCATCATACGAGAGTAATATCCTCTTAGGTACTTTGTCAGAACGACTCAGCCAGTTATACTTTCTCTCCTGTGTAAAGCGGAGATACTTGGTCTGAGACCATATAAGGGCTCTGCTTTGCTATCTCATATGTTTTGATTGCTGTTTAATGCACGTTCCTTCGTGCAATGCTAAAATCTTCACAATCGTCATTGCACTTCATCAGCACAACCAGTCGCTTACACTTTCTCGCGTGAAGCAGCATCATTTTGCTTTATTCCATGTGTTGCCTTTTTTTTTTTTCTTAAATTCATGTGGGCGACACAATACACATGGCCTTGTGGGACAAGGCAGTAAAGCTGGGAGACGCAAGTGATGTAGCTGTATATGTCGAGT
The DNA here is from genome assembly GCF_040412425.1 of Macrobrachium rosenbergii. Lineage (NCBI taxonomy): Eukaryota > Metazoa > Arthropoda > Malacostraca > Decapoda > Palaemonidae > Macrobrachium > Macrobrachium rosenbergii. Next base: position 38,682,425 of record NC_089777.1, read on the forward strand.
AAACAACAGGTGTGCTCGATTATGACTACTATTTGCAAAGAATTTCCCTTTTTCACCTACCGCTCAGTTCATTAAAACTAGGTCTGTCATTCTAAAGAATAAACTTTTTATCCGGCTGAATAAACCTGAGAAATTGTGAAAGATTATCGAATCATTATAAACAAAACTCACTGCAACTTTCAGCAGAACTTAGGGGCGCAATGCAAGCAACTAATGATCACAGTATGGTCTACGATGTGACACCATAGGATTGGTGGTTATAGTCAAGTATGTGGTCATTTGTTTAATAAAACTTGCAACAAGCCTTAAGGGTACAAAGTGGTCGGTAATGGATCGAAATCAGGCACAAGATCCCCCGTTACTAAGAGGTAATAATACAGTAGTTAGCAGGAAGTTCCTTTAATATTCACCCTAATAAAAATTTAATTCACAATAGAATATAAATAACAATTGACATAAATTGCCAATTAACTAATTTTCTAACAAACAAATCTTCATCTTCTTTATGACACCGTTATACTGGTTAACCCATAATGTCCAGGTTGCTTTTAACTGTTGTAATAATTCACTGAGAAAGTCTCATTATCATTAAGGAGGTAATAATCTTCCTAATGGTCTCGTAAACGTGCAAAAAATATGAATATTAAAAATAAGGAATGGTTAACGCGCTTTTGAATGATTATTAAAGGTATTTTCCGCACGTGAGATATTTCTCTCTCTCTCTCTCTCTCTCTCTCTCTCTCTCTCTCTCTCTCTCTCTCTCTCTCTCTCTCTATCTATATATATATATATATATATATATATATATATATATATATATATATATATATATATATATATATATATATATGTGTATATATATATATGTTTATATACATATGTATATATTATAATACACCGATTTATCAATTACCCTTATGCGTTTACGCTTTATCATAGCACACTAAATTACCTTACTTAAAAACGCTGCCCAAGAGGCATCAATAATATCACATTAATCTCAAGTGATGGCTGCAAGTTACGTTACGACAGCCTTCAATGTCTTCTATGGCGGAAGCAGATGGTTAATTTATTTTACTGTAGATTTAAAGCGTTAATTGTATGCAAGACAACAAAAATGTTGGCCTTTCAACACTTTCTCCAAGTAAATTACCCCATAAGTGAAAGGGACTACGCATTTTTTAAAACTACCCAACAATTTAATCTCTCGCATCGTTGGAACAGTGGATGTAATTTCAAATGGTTGCTTTGTATAGTCTGCTGCTCACTCACTACAGAATATTGAATAAAATAATCGTGCAAATTTACACATATAATAATAATAATGAAATATTTATTTCTTTGTTTTTACTGCGTATACGTAAAACATTAATCATGAATGAATCAAGAAGAGGAGTCAGCCACCATAAATGAAGTCCGAAAGACACCGGAGAAAAAGAAATTGTAATGAGGACAATAAAGTGATGGATTTATTCTCGAACTGTTAGAATAATAAGGTAAAATTACACAACTAACAATAAATTACCGTAGTAGCAAAAGAATCTACACATATATGAAGATATGCAAACACATAAAAAATCAACATACAATTAAAAAGTTAAAACAATCTAAAGCAAAAAAAAAAAAAAAAATAATAAGAATAAGAGAAAGTGAATCACTATCTCGAATTCAAATGGGTTTCTCACGTTCCGAACAGAACAGAAGTGCTGATAGTTCTAGGACTGGACTTCAGCTGGAAAGACCAATTCATTCATCTGTGTGTACATAGTTTAAAAAGTGTAACATTTCTTTTAGTCTGAAGGATTTCAAAATTCTTTTTAAAGAAAATTCTAAAAAGTGTAACATTTCTTTTAGTCTCAAGGATTTCAAAATCCATTTTAAAGCAAATTCTACCGGGCAGCTAAGGAAAGCAGAATAAATTTTTATCTGGCCCAGGTGGCTATATTCAGTCGAGATATGTTTGGGTTTTTGTTTTTTCTAGTTTCTATGATCATTAGATTATTTTAACCTTTAATTACTTTCATCAATTCTTATGACTGTCGACTGTCATATAGGCCTAGATTCTTTTGTTAATATTACGGTTTACTATGCAATTTGGCAACTTTTCCTTTTAACAACTTGGGGATGACTCAAGAATGAGTCGAAACATAACCATAATAAAAATTATATAGGCCTTTATGTGTTAAATTTGAATTTATCAAATTGCTGAGGTTCTTACGTGAGACTAATAATACATCTAGGCAATGTCACCTGGAAACAGATTTCAAGACAAGCATTCTTGAGGACCTGAACCGCAGACCAGAGAGACACTGCGACAGAAGGAATCCATTCAGCCCAATTAGACAAAGTGAATAAAATGAACGTCAGGCACCTCAATGGTCACCAGGTAAACTTCCCAAGAAGGATATTTTGTCATCTCATTAATAATAATAATAATAATAATAATAATAATAATAATAATAATAATAATAATAATAATAATAATAACAGTTTATTGCAGTGTAATAAATTAGAACCGTTTATGGGGCTTATTTCCAAACAAAAACGTCATTGGCATTTAATAGATAACCAAGAAGTTTGCAGCAGACCTCTATTGGTAAGATTGCCATAAAAGGAATTTTTGCCTTTGATTCAATGCTACGGTGAATAAATCCTCATATACAAGGAACAATTTCTCATTAGATGTAGAGATGATGTCATACATCAGTCAATTAAAATATAAATAAACAAATCTGCGGAAACTGGAAAACAAATATAAATGACATATATGCTACAGAATTGGCAAAGATTAAAAAAAAGACCGTAGTCTCAGTAATGCAGAAAGCCAGGTGGGTTAATGAACGCACCTTCGTGTGCAACAACCTAATGAACGAAACCATGGCTCATCATTACCAGAGGCATTATCGAAATTTCTGAACATCTGCTTACTGGGTTGGATGCTCTCAGGGAGCAAATAATAATAATAATAATAATAATAATAATAATAATAATAATAATAATAATAATAATAATTATTATTATTATTATTATTATTATTATTATTATTATTATTATTATTATTATTATTATTATTATTATTATCAAAATGATAAAAAAATTAAATGGCAATGACAAATATTAGTATTTCAGAAATAACAATCATAATAACAACAGTAAACAGTGTGTTACAATGACCCACAATAACTAGCAGACGGAGCGTCGCACAATTTCCGATGACCATGAAAAAATCCGCCATATGAATGTAATAGATTTAACAGTGAACTTGAGCTGATGAGTCACGATTTGAATGCAGGAAACGCCAATTTAAAAATGTATAACAAGCGTGGCATATTACGTGCGGTACGTACATACGTGCACGATCATAAAGCACCATACATACATACATATATATATATATATATATATATATATATATATATATATATATATATATATATATATATATATATATATATATATATATATATATATATATATATATATATATTTATATATATATATGTCACTGTTTACCTAAGCTATGTATCATGTGCCTGGAACTTACTCAAATTAGCAGGGCATACACTTCATTTCATGCTTAGAAATGGCAGTAGTATCGAAACACATTCCAAATGACAAACGCATTAATGACATGACACAATCGGCGTCTGAAATGATAGCTATTGTTCAGGGAATTACCCACAAAGCAACAATGGTTGGCGTGACAATCCGAAAGCGTCGTTTACCAAAACAGGAAATACCTGTAATAGTTACGCACGTGCCGTATCGGAGACCACCAGTAAAATCGGCAGTGCTTTTACTTTGTCCAGTGTTGCACGAAATCTAAAATGGTCGTTACTGATATGTATTGCTAAAAGGACCTCACTCAAACTGGATGGTATCTAATGAAGTATTTATTCAGAAAAAGTTATAAGCTTTCTTTGGACAAACAAGACAGCTTGTAACTTTTTCTGAATAAATACTCCATTAGATACCATCCAATTTGAATGAGGTCCTTTTAGAAATTCTACTAATGCACAGAACAATTGTGTATGTGATAAAGCTAATATATATTATATTATATATATATATACTGTGTATATATATATATATATATAATATATATATATATATATATATATATATATATATATATATGTCTCCAACTTCCGGAGCAACACCTCGAAGAACAATCCAAGGCGGGTCAGGGAAAGGCACTATCCATATGCATTTTATTATAATAATGCCGACGTTCCACAATTTCTCATAGTTGCATTTTCTAGGCTGCAAACAGCAAACATGGAAATCAGTAAACTAATAAAATCAGAATTACAAATTAGAATTACAATACAACATTCAGGGTAAAATGACTAAAACCTTTACTAAAAGAACAAGCAAAAGGCTGGTGACAACCTACGGAGAAGGAAGCTAAAAATCAAACTACTGTACTCGCATTGAGTATTACAAAAGAGAAAAAATAAGTAAATAAATACTAAATTACCGATTGCCATGTTCGCTGTTTGCAGCCTAGAATATGCAACTATGAGGAGTTGTGAAACGTCGGCATATTATAATAAAATGCATATGGATATTACCTTTCCCTGACCTGCCTTAGATTATATATATATATATATATATATATATATATATATATATATATATGTATATATATATATATATATATATATATATATATATATATATATATATATATATATATATATATATATATATATATATATATATATATATATATATATATATATATATATAATCTTTAAGACAATTAAGTACTGAATTGTTCATCCAAGATTCAGCAGTTAAAGCATGAATGTCGCAGAAGCCATAGTGTTTTTGACTGCATCTACCCTCTCTAAGTATATATATATATATATATATATATATATATATATATATATATATATATATATATATGTATTCAAACAGCTGTGACCACAGCCACATACGCATTGATGAGGAGGAGGAGGAGGACACAAAGACTGGCTAAAAGCAGTCATTTATTCCCGACGTTTCGTACTGTTTTCGTTACATTTTCGAGGGCTGCAAAAAAAAAAAAAAAAAAAAAAAAAAACCACCAATTACACTTAAACTACAAACTTAAAAAAACTTCACTTGCTTTTAGATAAATATTTTTCTAATAAAGTTATTATTTATACAATTCCTACACTAGATTTTTATGCTAAATTTCCGTATTGACTGGATGAGTCATTTAGAAAAAAGTTCTCTCAATATCTACTAGTGGTTCGTAACCTGTTTTGGAAGTGACCCAAAATCTTGTCCAAATTAAGCATGGCGACCCATGCCCTCATAAACATTTTCTTTATGTATGATTATGCTTATGGAAACGTGTTACAGAAACAAAAATTACACGCAGATATTCAACGGCCATTAAATTTAAAAGGCAAGTGTCTATTTTGGGAAGATTTCCAACCTCAATTAAATGTTCTGTCTCTTTAATGTTCTGCTTAGTATTAATGAATTATGTACACTTAATACAATATTTTCTCTAATAATAATAATTATAATAAGAGTATTGAAGAAATAATAAGCCCATAAATTAATAACCCTTGGAGACCCACTACTATGGTTTGGCGACCCAAATTTGGGTCACGACCCTGGCGTTAAGATGCATTGATATATACAAAGGAAGTTTGGAGACTTCAAGGTCCATTCAATTCCAATCTATCCAATCACTGTAGGATCATTATTTAATCAGAAAGCTTGTCTATGGCCTTACTATGTCCTCGGGGTGTTTACAGGTATATTTGTCTTGAATGTAGTTTAGGAACCTATATTGGATCCACCAAGAGGCTTCTGAAGGTAAACCTATATTCTCATTGTGGAATAAGCTACCGTAGAGGCAGTAAAATCTCAACCCCAGAATTTTCTAATGTACGAAGTCACTCAAAAATATGTAAGACCTCTGTTGAAACGATAGATTTTTAGTGTTAGGGTGGGCCTCCAAACAACCATGAACTGGCAATTCTGGAATCGATGATGACTGAACGACTCGTCCCCTCGTTCAATAATCAAACCTGTGCCGGCCAACTGCACCTTTCATAGTTTCCATTTTATATTTTTTTTCTCTCTGTCCTTACATTCACTTTCCCTTTGAAGAGGCTGGCTCGGCTTTTACTTTGTATTTAACTTTTTAAAAATAATATTAGTAATTCTATGAAATTTTAGTTAATTTTTTCTCCGTATTTATGTGGTTATCCTTTTAATGGTTTAAATGTTTAGTGAAGATTTTTCTAGTTTTTTAAAGTTTGTAAGTGTGGTCTATATTATATTATTTTGTGCAGCCCCGAAGATGTAATGAAGACACTGCAAAACGTCGGGAATAAATGACTGTTTTTAGCCAAGTCTTTCTCCTCCTCTATATATATATATATATATATATATATATATATATATATATATATATATATATATATATATATATATATGTGTGTGTGTGTGTGTGTGTGTGTGTGTGTGTGTGTATGGGTGTGTGTGTACGTGCGTCCTTGTTCCTTCTGTGTAGTTATACAAAACGGCAAATGTGACGGAAGTTTTCAGCACAAGGGGCACATCTTCCATTCAAATGAAGGATAAACTTGACAATCACTTCAGTCTTGCTCTTCTCTGGAGGCATCTGATACATGAAACGTCCAACAAGCAAATATAAAATCACAGCTATAAGCTAAGTATATCTTAGTTTAACCAGACCACTGAGCTCATTAACAGCTCTCCTGGGGCTGGCCCGAAGGATTAGACTTATTTTACGTGGCTAAGAACCAACTGGTTACCTAGCAACGGGACCTACAGCTTATTGTGGAATCCCAACCACATTATGACGAGAAATGAATTTCTATCACCAGAAATAAATTCCTGTAATTCTTCACTGGCCGGTCGGAGAGTCTAACGCCGGGCCAACAGCGTGCTAGCCGAGAGCTCTACCCACCCCTCCAATGAAGAACTTGTAACAGCTATAATAACTTGAAAAAACACTTATATATGATTTACTTCTAACTTAAAAAACTTATATATGATTTACTTCTAACTTAAAAACCACTTATATATGATTTACTTCTAACTTGAAAAACACTTATGATTTAAATTTAACTTGGAAAACACTTATGATTTACTTTTTACTTGAAAGACACTTATGATTTACTTTTAGCTTGGAAAACACTTATGATTTACTTTTAACTTGAAAAACACTCATGATTTACTTCTAACTAGAAAAACACTTATGATTTACTTTTAACCTGAAAAACACTTATGATTCACTTTGAACTTGAAAAAACGCGTTACTTCAAACAAAGCACTCATAAAAACGAGCCTTGAAACAAGAAAGTAATTACTATAATTCTAGTTCCTGTTATAAATGTATATAGGTGCATTCAAGAAGAAGAATTCCATCATACATTTGATTGAGGCCGCACCGTCTGTTGCACACCAACTCCAAGATGAGTCCGAAATTGTCAATAAGGCCTCATCATGCAATTTCAAACAGTTGTCAATGAGACGGTTTGCTATTGCTCTCTTTCTCGTCGGTACCACTCTCTCTCTCTCTCTCTCTCTCTCTCTCTCTCTCTCAAACATCAGCCATGCTTTAAACATTTGAATTTAATTATACCAATGTGAGAGACACTGAGAAGCAGAAACTGAAACCATGGGAATATATCGAGAAAATCCTTAATATAATCCAAGAGATCATTCGTTATCTACTAGAAATTATTTAATGAACACTGAAAAGCGGGCGAGCCTTGGTAACCGGACCCAGACATGCGAAGCGTGGGTTAACCGGACCCGAACATGTTCATTTACTAATAGGTATGAAGATATCTTCCGTCATGTCACCTCACCTCCCACCGACGGCTTACGATTGTGGCAAGTGGGTTTTAATGTGAAACCCACGAAAATGCAGTGATGTGAACCACTTGATCTGGATCTGGGCTTGCCGAATGGAAGATGAGAGAGAGAGAGAGAGAGAGAGAGAGAGAGAGAGAGAGAGAGAGAGAGAGAGAGAGAGAGAGAGAGAGATTTAATAAATTTATTACGCCCAAAGACGTCAAACAAAGTTACATATTAGCAGTTACTTACAGTACATCAGAAATCAACAGAAAAAAATTACAGCATTGAATTATCAGTATATCAGTTACAAAAATAACATAGCCTATATGAGATCGTATAGAGAGAGAGAGAGAGAGAGAGAGAGAGAGAGAGAAAGAGAGAGAGAGAGAGAGAGAGAGAGAGAGATTATATTAGAAATACTCGTTTTTCAGACTGATAAATAAGCGGAGCAACATCGGCTACTCTTCTCTCTCTCTCTCTCTCTCTCTCTCTCGCTCTCTCGTTAACGCTAAATACAGGAGTATTATTAGTCTCAACTACCATATAAACTTCACGGAGACGTGGTATCACGTAGGCGAGAGGAAAAAAAATTCAAGTTATGCTTGACTGAGTCCCCATCGGAATGACTCGACACCTAAGATATTATTCCCTTGGTGAACTGAAGGAAGCGATGGGAAAGCGCTGGAATTCTGTGGCTTAAGTACGTAATTTTTCGAGAGAAATCTTTAACTCGTTTCATCTCCTGAGAAGAAGAGCGCGCTGAGTTCTCGAAGGTTCAACACTGGAGATGGTGGCTCCCCGTGCGAAAAAAAGAAGAAAAAATAGACATCATATGGTCAGGTGTCTCGTAATAATATGCTTTAATACAAGGGTAGCGCGGCGTGAAGTTCGCGAAATAAATGCTTCACGTAACTGAACTCGAGTAAATAGTCCCATTTGCCCTCCCGTTAGTGCAAGCGCTGGATGTTAAGATTTTAAAAGACCCATATGTATCCAGACTGGTCTGCAAGCACGTTTGTATGCTTCTCATTCATAATGAATCAAGGTGGCGTGCACACACGCACACCATATTCATACATACATACACACACATATATGTGTTTGTGTGTATGTATATAATCTTCTCGACAATAAGGTTGCTAGCCCTATTCCTTATCTACCTTGATTGTGACACACCACAACGGACTAACTATCAGGTGTAAAGTACACTGCTTAAGTCAGCACAGAAACTATGAGTTTCAACAAAACGTGTCCAGACCACTCTAATCTTCCGGGAATCGATCGTATTCTCACTGGAAAGGTGTGTCTTAAACACTAGACTGTGCATCTTTGTATGCCAGTTTATGTACGTGTAAACATTCTCTTCCACTATACATAAAATTTACTATTAAAGGCCACGTCAGTTTGCCACCTCCCAGTTTCCCATTAAATCGGCCTTACTCGGTTCTCTTTGGTATTTTCTCCCTCTGCTTTCCCTGATCCCAACAGATCCGCTCCTCCAATACAAGGGGAAGGGTCGTTCTTCATTCACAACCACCGCATCCCTCCCCACCCCCTTCCCGCGAAAGAGTCGCTTACTTTGAATTCCTATTTTTCGCTTTTTATTTTGAAATTATGAATACTCTTAAGATGAGAGAACAATCTGCTTTTAATAACTTTCAAATTATAAAAACGCCATCTCAACAGATAAAGCACACGTACAACTTGAAATTGCTCATTTGCTTGACCATTACAAACATTTCTTTCAAGTCATGACAAACATTTCATTAATTAAGTTACTGAAGAAAACTAGAACCTAATAACTGAAAAACATAATGGGGACCTCATGGTGGGCCAAACGAAGACCAAAGAAGATGAATGAAAAATTCCTGTCAAATGAAATAACCACCAAAACTGTAAAAGATAAAAACCACTACTATTACTCTTCCTCTTTTGGCTTCGTGTCTCATCATGATCGACTGTCCCATGCACCAGTCAAGAAAGGTCTGTTACAAGTTCCGTAACGGTTCGTATTTTCAGGGGGGTGGCTGGAGCTCTGTATGTTAACTCTCCCTTTTTATCCGGGGATTAACCAGCATGATTGTATAAATATACTCGCATGAGTAAACCGATTATCTTTTAAAATAAAACCAATTATCTCACACAATACATACATTCATACATACACACACACATATATATATATATATATATATATATATATATATATATATATATATATATATATATATATATATATATATATATATATATATATAATCTCCAAAATGAGTTAAAGTCTTAACCTTTCAGTTCTCAGCAAACCTTAATTGACACGGTTACTTGAACCATACCATTCCCAACACAGGCTGCGTCCTACAGCAGTCAACTATCGTGTGCATATTCGACTGCTGGGGACAACAGACCACAATAGATTTTTCAGGTGGAGCGAGGCAGGTATCCACTTGGCCAAGGGAAAAAAAAACAATTTTGACTTTAAAAGCAACTTGGCCAAGGGAAAAAAAAACAATTTTGACTTTGAAAGCCAAAGTGTAAACACATAAAACAACTGCTGAGCCAAATCTACCTAATGAAAATTAGGTGTAGGTGGTCAATATAAATGAAATAAAAGCTCAGGGACTGAGATGGACTGTTTGGGTTGCATGTGCGGATGCAAGATGAGGTGAAATATAGTCATGTACAAGAGTGGTAGAAAAAAAATTGGTTACCTTAAGTAAAAGCATAGTATATATCCATGCTTTTAAGTAAAAGCATGGATCAGAATTTGGGACAGTCGGTCAAGTAGAAAAGAGTGGAGGACAACGGAATGGGGTAATGAGTGACAAATTCGGAAGTGTCAGGGATGGGGGGAAGGTCAAGAAAGTGTTGCATATTAGGGGCGTCAGAAGTAGTGGGAAGGTAGGGCCTTATTATCCAAGAAGATCTGCATGAAGGACAGATGTGAATGGTGCAGGTGTGCTGCGGGGTTAGACGCACTGCCGAAGAGCATGCTACGTAGCAGTCTGGAGCCATCCCCTGAAACTGGTTATATATATACATATATATGTGTGTGCGTTTATTTATATGTGTGTATGTATATTCATATATATATATATATATATATATATATATATATATATATATATATATATATATAAATGATTATACTATCCTTTTTTTGCTTTACTTTCTTACCCATATGACCATCTCACGCAAGTTCTTCATGCCTTCTTAAATGTTTCGTAAGAATGTATATTCATTATGGATAACATTAATGATAATTACTTTTTCAAAAGAAAACTAGAAAGAGATCGCGGACACCTAGAAGATGACGAGCGATTTTCCCGTCATTCCTCTTGTAGTCACACCTGACATATGCTTCCAGCGAGAATTAACGACGCCTCTCTAATAGACTGCATGGCTTTCTCTTGGTTAAACCGTGGAAGGGAGATAAAGCTCAACATGCTACACACACACACACACACACACATATATATCTATATACACTATATATATATATATATATATATATATATATATATATATATATATATAAGTCCCGTCCAGTTTATCCCGTTTTGCCCCACTGCCCAAAGCAGTTCTTGTTATAAGTCAGACGACTGTGGTGGGTTGCTACATGGGCAGAGTAGGGCACGGGGCTTGTAAGCCTCTTCACTAAATAATTTGCTAAGATCCCCAAGATTTGCACCCTATGGAGTCACATGCTCTACAGGGATATCACATATATATATATATATATATATATATATATATATATATATATATATATATATATATATATATATATATGAGGTTAGCATAGGTGAAAAGATAGATCAGCAACTGTTGGGTGGTCTGGTCACAGTGTGAAAATGGAGAATGATTGGGTGGTGAAAATTCCATGTACGGAAGTGTAGAGAGGAAGAGGCAAGGGCACGAGCTACTCATGAGCCCTCTGTTCTGTCGAAAGTGGCTGATGACATGGGATCTTTCTGCATGAGGAGACCATCACTGATCCGTTGGGTAAAATAATAAATGTCGCGGTAAGTGCATTTTTTTTTTATCAACTTAATAAATATGGCTTATCATATATATGCATACTTAAGTACGTGTCTGTATGTATATTACATATATATACATATATGTATGTATGTATTTATATGCCTATATATATATAATTTACACAAAGCTTCACATACAAAATTTTTTAAAACATTTAACGAAGTTGAGAGATTAGTATGCCCTATATCTCTCGAACGGTAAATTAAATGTCACTAACAAAAACATTCCATTCTCATAAATAAATGAATAAAACTCATTTTTATATAAGCAAGGCAACACAGTAAATAAGTTATCATGGTCTAAAAATCTTTAGTTTTTCACGGTCACCTAAATTTCCTGCAAAAGGTAACGAGTAATTAGCGACCTACAAATACCAATTGCAAACGATGGTTCGGCACCTTAAGAATGTAGTTCACTACAGTTTTTGACGAAAACACCATGAACTATGGCGAAACAGATGTTGACACAATTTATGTAGCGAAACTGATTCGCTTCACTTATCTTCTAACTCCTCTTCTTTAAGTTGTATTGTGTTCCAGTTTCACGGTTTTGCTTAATTCTATAACAAATGCAAATCATTCTTACCTTCAAGTAGTCTGAAGTATAGGGGAGTTAAAACTGCCCACTTGCTATAGGCTAATCCTTTTGCGAACTCGGCAACAGCTTCCACTTTATATTTCCGAGTTTTGTCACAAATTCAGTGTCACAGTTGGAAACTGAATATTAAATAATAATAAAATGAACAAAGCACTTCAACAGCAGAACCTTGCTTACATTAATTTGTGCTTTATGTCCATTTCTAGTATTAAGGCTTATTCTAGGCTTAAAGATTTGCCGAACGTATGTGTCGGGTATTTGTGTGTGATGTAATCTTAATTCAATTGCCCACAATCCATCGAAGACATAAAAAGTATTTTTTAGTTACAAGCGATTCTTTTCCTAAGAGTCCAAGACAGAGCTGGCTATAGTAATGCGCGTTTACGTAGGACTGACGAACGCCAACGAGTGATTGTAGTCTGAGGCATCAGCTGGCTTGTTCTAGCATGCCCCCCTCCCTCTTCCTTCCCTCTCACCCCCGAGCGACGAGCTTTCACCAAACATCCCCCTCACTACTACCGTCCTGGTTATTCTCCCCCGACCCCTTCCAGACTTCCAACCGCCTACATTCGCGCCTTTTTGAAACTATTATCATATTTACTGCCTACGCCTATTTTTGTGTTTGATACTCAGCTTTTTAATCATGTGTTGACATAGTTGATAGCATTATCCTAAAAAAAAAAAGTTTAAACAAGCTAGTCTTCATATCAAAGAAATGGTTTGCAATAGAGAAAGGGCCGAGGGCGGGGAGAAAAGGGGGAGGGATGGCAGTTGAAGGAAGTGGTCTGTTTGCGGTGTGTTTGACTGTCGATAATTTCTATCAACCTTTGTCAGATGAATTTATTAGAGATCAGAGGTATACCATATTATACACACACATATATATGTATATAATATATATATATATATATATATATATATATATATATATATATATATATATATATATATATGTGTGTGTGTGTGTGTGTGTGTGTGTGTGTGTGTGTGGCACGAGATTGGATTAAAAAAGACCTGAGCCAAAAACATACTTTCACAGTTGAATTTGAGATAAGTCTATGCAGAAAACTTCAATTTACAGTATATCTCACTGTTACAAGATACCAGGGAATACATATATATATATATATATATATATATATATATATATATATATATATATATATATATAACTATCTTTATTCATAAATAGAGCTCATTAGCATTATTAGTTTTTATTATAGCGACAGAACTAGTACTATGTGGAAACCTCGAATCCCGGATCTTCTCATAGCATTTTTTCTCTCTCTCTCTCTCTCTCTCTTCTGTAGCCGTGACCTTGACAAGACGACCCTTTCTTCCTTCCTATGAACCCACCAGCATCTTACAGAATTTGGGGTTCCCAAGAGGTTTTGTGAGTTTGTATGTTACTTGCAGCTCCTTTCATGCGGTTTACAATAGGAGCAGAGTAACACCACAATAGAAGACCTTGCTGACTCGCGAAATTAGGGTTAGACAATTATATCTCGCCCCAGTATAGCATATACTTTATATTTATGTGAGCGTGTGTTTGTATTTTTATGAGCATGCGTTCATAATGATGAAGCCATAAGACTATGAACTTGCTATGTAAGATCCAAGGTATACAATGCCCGT
>NC_089777.1:38699036-38774036 GCF_040412425.1 Macrobrachium rosenbergii
GATCCTCTCTTATACTACCATCATTTTATGACGGTATGAGTACACTAGTGTATGTAATTGGGTAAAGCATGATAGTATATGGATCTGAATGTTTACAAAGATAAGTACTTCCTTTTGCAATGACTAATGTTAATTATAATGGTGTTAACATTATCATAATGGTAACAATAGCCTGCAACACTAAGATTCTGGGTGTGCTTCTTGTAACCATGCAGAGAGAGAGAGAGAGAGAGAGAGAGAGAGAGAGAGAGAGAGAGAAAGGTGTAATGGGAAGAAAAGGAATGGAAATACCAGTCATGTAACTTCGCCATTACTTCTGAATTACGTCCTTTGTGTTGGACTAGACCACGCCCCTTCCTCAAATTCACTTTCAGTTTCAAGCGGAAACGTTCGATAACTCATCCCCTATAGAACGTCTGAAATACCTAAAATCTACGATAAGTTCAAATTCCCGAAATGAGAGAGAGAGAGAGATAACCGGACTACAGGGTCATATAAACAGAAAAAATATATAGATAAACAGAAGTGTTCAATAACCGCCGTCCATAATAAGTACCTCAGATGTCAATCCGCCACAGATCGACACAGGAAATGCTTCAAATGCATCAATTGCCGAACGCTGGTCTTAGATTTACTTTCACTTATCAAGTACATCACCTGCAGCAACCCTCAGAGGTAGTATTTTTCCGATAGTTGCAATAAAGAGGTAAAAGTGTTTTCATAATACAAACTGTTTACCTGTGTAAAAACGAAAAAAATAGCACAGGAAGAAAATGGCTGGACAAAATACAAAGTATTGTTTCTATAAACAATGAAATATTCATTATAACTATTAGTCATCTAATAAAATGGGAATCACAACTCGCACCATAAACAGTTAAATTCTTTCTATTTATCGCTGATGAACTCGATGATTTGTTACTTTCAGTTAATAGAAGCTATTTAACACCTGAGTTGTCGTCAATGTTCGGTTTATTTTATAATTCTATAGGAAGAGAGTAAATTAGGCAGAAAATGGGAACTGCAGCAGCAACTTCATACTGAAGGCGAGAGTGGTTATTTACATTGTTCGCTAAACTTGTAATAGTATAAATGTCAAATTTGTATTTGTGAGGTTGTAATTGGGTTTTCAGTTCTTCGTATCAATACTCTTGTAACAAAAGTATTTTACTGCAGAAAGCATATCACGCTTTAGCTTATTTCCAGCGACCTTTTCAAGCGTTAGAATAGCCGCTTGCCGTGTTGTGTGTGGAGCTGGCTATTGGCTTCACTTTCACTTCTGACGTCACCGCTCTTCCTCGGCTCGCATTGCTGACTGCTTGTAAGTGACAAGGCGGCCTCGGCTCTTGTCTGTAGGGTAGTGTTGAGGATGGGGATATTAAATTATGCGATAACAAATAAATAATACTGTTCATGGTGTGTACACTATATGCCGTTCAAAACGTGATTATGGAGGAATATCTGCATCGTGCTTACCCCATATAAAAATGGGAAAAGCACGTTAAACGAAGAAGATTTGACCGTTAAAACGTGTTATTTTAGAATGCTGAAATCTTGAATGATATATAATATAAAATCTATGAAGGATATTAGCCTTAGCCTAAATCGCCTGAAATAATCGACATTCGGTTTAATGCTATTATATCTACCTCCAACTACAAGCCACCAGGTCAAACTGAAGAGCAACGAAAAAAGAAATCGCATGAGCTCAGTTTCTGGAATTCCCGAGCAACATCCGCCATTCACCTCGTTCGGACAACTCCGCCCTTGGCCTAGCATTAGAAGTAATGAGAGAAAGGAACCCTGTAGTATTAGGAAGTTTGTTTTGCCTAAACTGCCAATGATGATTACATTAATTTCCAAACCGCGTTTGGCTCAAGACCCATACGGTTTACGGACTAAGATGTTCAGAATCTCCCGCCGAGATTTTAGGCCTAACTCGATACATCTACACGTTCTCACTTCATTAGGGGGAACTTGACCTCCAGATCAGATCTACCCTGAGGTTTGAGATTCCAGGATATAAAAAAAACTGATATGTGCTTCTCTTAGGCCTACTATAGGAGATATACAGCCGGATACCCAAGGAATACTGGCGCCTTGTGAACTCCTGAGAACATTTTCATACTATAACAGAAAGTATTTAACTTAAACCGTGGGTTTTCTGAAATCTAAATTTAATTTAGATTTCAGAAAACCCACGGTTTTCTGAATAAATTTAATTTATTCCTCCATCAAATCTGAGTTTATTTTTTCTTAAAAAGAATGAGTCTACATTCATTCTCTAAAGCCGGTGTCCTTACAAACAAGCATTCTGCCATATTTTACCTTCTTGCCATAACAGTTTTACGTTAAGTAGCTAATATTTCCTTTACATGCTTGTAAGATTGAATTCACAATGCTCGTTAAGGAGACGTCACATAAGCGCGAATATGCACTTCAGTTTCGCAGCAATGTACAAACTATAGAGCAAAGTTTGGCGGCAAGGTGCTAATAGACGCCAGAAAATTGACTTTAGGAAAGCGCAAAAACATTTACTGTTTGATTCAATCGAACTATATAGATGTTTCAATGTCTTAATTTTCACAGCGAACTGTATTGCTTTTTTTTATGTGGAAAGGAAAGGTCGAGCTAAACTATACTACTATCTAGCAAACAGTAATAGTATCCGGAACTACATCAGCTCCAGACCGCTTGAAACCCTCCTGTTTTTAGGTCAGTCCCACATTGATTCACATGCAAAGGTGAACCTTGGACGGGAAAGGGAGATCTGGTGATGACATTTCCGAAAGTTTACTATTCAATTGTCCTTTATGACATTAGTGGTTTCTCTATTATTATTATTATTAGCCAAGCTACAACACTAGCTGGCGAAGCAGAATGCTATATACAAGCCCAAGAGTACCAAATGGCAAAGCAATCCAGTACACAAAAGAAATACAGCAGTAAAGAATAAACTATACAAATGGAAATAACAATAAGCTAAAAATTAAATTAGGAATTGTAAAAATCTTAATTTTATCCAGATTAACATTAGTCATAACTGTCACCGAGTTTAAAATGCGGGAACTCTCCTGCTACCAAAAATAGCAATTTCAAAAAGTTAATTTTTTTACATACTTCTCCTGCTGATATTAAACGTGGAATTCAACAGATATTTCTACTACTACTACTACTACTACTACTACTACTACTACTACTACTAATAATAATAATAATAATAATAATAATAATAATAATAATAAATTGATATCGCTATTATAATTATAAAACTTACTATCATTCAGTCTAGAACCTGGAACTTTCATGTTTTCCTACGTGTTTCCTGGCTCACTGTACTTACGCTAGAAAGTCATGCCCTTCTCATCTCTGTCCCCACTACCTAAAACGATGATCATTTTCATGTCAGTAATGCAAAATATATAAAAAAGATAGGTTACTCAATTTTCCTCCGCCACCATAGATCGCTCAGCAGTTTACTAAATGTCAGCAATTCATTTGTTCTCATGTTCATATTAATTTTTTTTTTATCAATATTGCCAAAAGATGTACACGTTTGTATTCAGTTTAGAGGACAATTAACTTTCTATTCAAACTTTCGTATAAGAAAATATTAATTTATGTAACGAGAATTAACAGGAGAAAACTTAAGAGTTCAAAACACACGAAAATGATGACTCAGTAATGTAAACCAATAGACTAACGACCCTTCATTTCAACATGAAGTCTGAGTTTAGCGAGGAGAGTTAATCCAACACTGATTAGTATTTTAATCTTCTACGAGATATCACTGGCGCGCATAATTTGTACCAACATCAGCGCTATGAAAGTTACATGCCCTCAATTCTTCTTAATGAGAGAGAGAGAGAGAGGGGGGGGGGATTGTTTCCCTAATAGGGCCTAGCGCCTAAGAAAAGCAAGATAATTATCACTGGCTCATTTATCTCTTAATTGCCGGTTCAAGGATGAAATTTCTGTTAAAAAATAAAGCAGCACCATTCAGCTGTAATACGTACGTAGTGTGTATTTGCGTTTGTATACACACACACACATATTGTATATATATATATATATATATATATATATATATATATATATATATATATATATATATATATATATATATATATATATATAGTATATATATATATATATATATATATATATATATATATATATATATATATATATATATATAGTGAGGATTGAAAGGGGTTCTATCAACCGATAGACATGAGTAGGTGCAAGGTAAAGGACCAGTCCTTTATTCTTTTTCTAAGTACTTTATTGTTGTTGCAGCGTTTCAAGACGTAAAAGTCCCATTTTCAAGCATATTTGAGCTACAGAGAACACGAAAAAATCGGTATACTTCACAATTTAAAAACTTGCTTAAATATCTGTTAACAAAATGTTTAGTTCTATGATTTAACATGTTAAATCATGTAACTAAAGATTCAATAACTTATTAGGTATGTCAGCACGGTTTAGATTGAATAATTTCCTGTTGGCATTTTCGTGAAATTATTTAACTAAATATTTCATTATATTAACATAATAGCTATTAAGCAAGTATTTGGACGGTAAAATGTCCTGATTTTATATTCGCGTTTTTACGTAGCCCTTGTGATAGGAATGGATTCCTGAAATGTGTAAAGAAACTACAGAAATGATTGCTAGTTTTCTTGTCTGTATATACATTATATATATATATATATATATATATATATATATATATATATATATATATATATGTGTATATACACACACACACACTGCACATTTCATTTGTACATTCAAATAAGTATTACTGCATCTGTCACTGAGTTAACTTACCACATTTGAATTTCCTCTTGACTGAAATATTATAGCCCGCTATCTTTAAGTTTACTTAACAATTGGTGTTGCCTTTCACTTTTACTTTCGAAATCTCTCAACGAGGGAACGAGGGACTCGAATATTGTTTCCATTATGACAGTCTGTTTAGTGATGACTCAAAACGTGTTCCAAAGTTTTCTCTCTCTCTCTCTCTCGTTGTAAGCGAGCAGCGCTCTGAAAGTCGATTTTCAGCCAAGAGATGACGAACTGCACACTTCATTTCACTATTGTGTTTCTTAAAAGCTTTGAAAGCGTTATTAATATTTCTTAAGATTTCTCTAAACTCAGAACACGTTCTACTGAAACCAGAGATAATGATCAAGCAATATTCTACAGGTCTTGAAAAGGCAGGATCAAAGGAGGCTAAAGCTTTCAACAAGAACGTAGCAAATACGTTTGAGCACTTGTCCGAATCCCTTGACTGTGGTGCCCTCTGGTGGTTAGAAGTTTAATTACAGTTTCAGAGCTTTGGCCATTTGGTTTGCCGCAATTTGGTTTGTCAGTTTAATGTTTCTTTACACTTCTGATTTGAATAACTTCTGAGTTAAATGTATCAATTTAATTCCAATGCCACTTTAACTGTTTCTACCTTTTTTCTTGAGGTTCAAATTAATTGTTAAACCCACTCTGCCATTAACACTCGGAAAATAATAGTCTGATTTTTTTCTGAAGACAGATATAAAATGAGGGCTAATAAATTGTAGTCTTGGAGCGGTAAATTTAAAGGCTTTAAAAGCAACATTCGATTGCATGTTGGCTCAAGTAACTTGAGACTACATCCACTCAAACATTTTGGACACTCAGTCTTGATGGCATGAAGTCATTACAAACATTTTAAACATAGCTTTTTCAACAATACAGGGGGAAATCCTGTCACAATGTGCAACACCATTTATTTATCTTGCCATTCTGTTTAATAAATTTTGCAGACTCCTAAGCTGCATCTGAGACAGAATGTGACTGATAGAGTTGAATAGGCCACTCTGTTTATGACACAATTTATCATAAGTTTTTCCTTATTTTTTGTTTGAAACAAAAAAGATAGGCCTACCCAAGAATATCTTCCTTCTAGTAGTCTGCTTTAATTGGCCTATATATATATATATATATATATATATATATATATATATATATATATATATATATATATATATATATATATATACATACATATATGTGTGTGTGTATTTTATATACATATATGCATACACATATGTATATATATTATATATATATATATATATATATATATATATATATATATATATATTTGTATGTATGTCTTCAGTGACACACTGTATATTGAAAATTGTAAAGCAAATATACAACGGTGACTGGCATTCACTGTCAAGTCCAATGTCACTTTATTGGTCTGAACAACAGACCAGCATTAATTTTACAGAGTATTTCACGCTAACATTCATTCTCTGTCACTCTCACGTTTCTTAAACAGGCGGATTTCCGGTGACACTGAATGGACTTTTCAATATCCTTTCATTATATGCACAGCAATATAATTGTCATTACAGTTTCTCTTGCACACAAACAAACTCACATACAATATATATATATATTAATTTATATACAGTATGTATACATATATCACATGTATATTATATATATATATATATAACAGTCTTATTGTTAAATATACAGTTTATACTCTTCACTGATGTTAAATTCAGGTGGCATCGTAGATAATATTGTCAAATTTGAATCTCTTTAGTGATGCGCAATGGAGAGACACGTAAAAAGATATATTGGTGTCGCCAGTCACAAGAAATACGCCAATGTCACTGTAATGTTACTTTAAAGAACCTTGCATCTTTGACCCAGTTTTCTTCATTATTTTTCAGTTGTTTCATTTATATGTTTACCTACTCATTATATTTTACTGTATTTCTCTTCTCTTTGCTCTATTTTCTCTTCTTTACATATGGGCATTCTACCATTTGAAAGGTAGCTCCGAAGTTTAATGGCCTTTTGAAGAGTAACAGGAGGAGATAAGAAGTAGGGAGACAACTCTAGGCGGAATAGTTTTGTGAGGTCATGACTAAGAGATGATGGAAATGAGTTGATGGATGCTGTGCTAGAATCTGAAGAAGACCTCAAGGAATCCACAGTTTTGGAATGGAATTAGTAATAAAAAAACGCAAAGACTAAAGAGCACCAGCTATGATGGAATCACTGAAGAGGTGATTTTATCTGAATATGAAACAGCATCTAACAAATTTACTAAACTGCATTGCAGAATAAGGAATCAAGACAAATCCTTATAAATGGGAACTGGGAATCATGAAAAGGCAAATTAGTTGATGTGCCGCCAGAATTAGGATTTGGAAGTCAAAACCCGAAATAACATACGAAAATAAAATTATCCATAAATCTACGATACATATTGCTATGTTGGCATAAATCACAGTAGGAAAATACTACTATATCTAAAAGGTTCTGCTGATTTGACAAATGAAAGGTTCAAGAAAAATAATTATTAGGCGTCATTTTGCAGGGTGGTAGAAATAGTACCATAAGGTAAATTACATGAGTTCAAGTAGATGAGACAATGAAGGGTTACAGCTGGTTTGGGCGTGTCCGTCGCTCAACCCTTGGAAGCCTAATACATGATAATGTCAGCTCACCTCTTCTAGGCACCAGACGAGTTGGAAGACCTAGACCTACTTAGATGAGAGCCATGACACAGGAGGCTGGATATTTGGGAGTTGAGTGGAGACAGACGTGAGTGGTGGAACTTCACGGAGTCCCTTACCGCTTTAGTGTTCGGAAAATAATAATGCTGAATAGTAATCAATAAAAATACCTACCATTACTAATACTGCACTGTATACTTGAAATCTGGTAACATATAGGGTACCTACACTTTTCTTATCAAAAAGTCCTATTTGAAATTAAATGACTAAACGGTAGTTATCAACAACTAAAAACTTACCAGTTCTATAATAGCATATCGGCCTACACGTCGAGTTTCGCTCATGAAAGCTAAAATCAGCTAAAATCAGCTTAGCCCATACAACACAGGGGCACACTGCTGTCGAATTGTCAAATCGCTTCTGATTGTTTATCATTGTTCATCAAAACAATTTTGTTCTTGGATTAAATCTTAAGATCATGTCCTCTGTCAGGTAGCGTTTGAACTAAAGCAGGATAGCATGGAACCAATCACCCAGGTGAGTGAGGGAGGGACATCCATCAATACCTGCAGCGAAAGTGGAAGAATTAAGCACTATAAAAACTGAAGGAATTAGGCAGACCAATATGCATGGATGTGTGATGGGATGGCAGGAGAAGTAGAAAGGGAAATGTAATAGATTTACAGTGAAAATTGGGGGTAGGCCTAAACACACTTTGTGTAATAATTAGATTGGTTTTAATTGATGATGGGGACTACAAAGAGCTCCCCTGCTATAAGAAAACTAAGATAAGTAATCGACAATCAGGACTACATGGGATTTGGATCTGTTTGACTAATTCGTAAATGCTGGCAAAACCCAACTACAGTACTTACTGTACTTCCAGCCAAAAAATTATTATTACTTGTGAGTTGCACATACATAACCATACAGGTTTATCAAATGAAAAAAAAATTAACCAGTAATTACTACTGAAACCACTCTTGTACAGGCATAAAAAACTTTACTTGCAAGTTTCATTAAGAAAGCCAATTTGAGGCACATAATAAAAATCCTTGATTGCTACAAAATCGTTCTAACAACCAAAGTCACAAAAATCTTGGTTTTACTTTTGATACATAAAAAATTCAATACAATTTATAAAAGAGTATAAACGAATAACAGAAATTTACTTCATTTACAGTTAGTGGACGGAGATAGTTTAGCTGCTCCGGGGCCTTCCTCATTTCTTAATTCTCAGATTTTAATTATTCATTTTTGAAAATATATTTTTTGGTGGGAAACACTCACCGAAGGATTTGCTAACTTTCCTCAAAATAAGCTAACCTTGAGCAGCCTGCATATCTATGCATGAAAACAATGGTTCCATCTAAAAGGGGACTGGGTAACCCTTGTAATTACGGGCCTCCAAAGGTCTTGCTCTGGCTTGCATGTCATAAGCCGCAGCATGATTGTCGTTTGTTTAAAATAGGAGCAAAATCAACAACTCGATCCTGCTGAGGTGATATAGTTCCGTGCACACCATGGGCAGTAGTGCTCAACGAGACCGGGGTAATGGTGAATATACAGTAGATTGAATCGGTTTTATACTAGGACAGGTCCTTTCACAATGGTAGGGAGTTGAAGTGAATCAGGGGCCTGGTACTGACCATTGGAATCGGTATAACCAACCGAAAAGAAGCGGAAGCCATCA
Source organism: Macrobrachium rosenbergii (assembly GCF_040412425.1). Taxonomy (NCBI): domain Eukaryota; kingdom Metazoa; phylum Arthropoda; class Malacostraca; order Decapoda; family Palaemonidae; genus Macrobrachium; species Macrobrachium rosenbergii. The sequence continues at coordinate 38,708,253 of NC_089777.1, forward strand.
CTGATTCTTATGAAAAAATGTGATGGGAGATAACATCAAGGAATATTGTATGGAAAATTCCTTTGTGGATCACGTTACTAGGGATGAGCTACATAAAAACAAAGAATTTCTAATGTATTTAATTAAAAAACAATTAACGCTACCAACAAACACAACAAGCATGCATAAAAGCAAATAAATACTCAGTCAATATGAGATCAATAAATAAATAAATTAAAGGAAATAAAAGTAAAACCAAGAGGAAAAAATGTAGACGGAATTATTAAAAGACCGAGGAATTCTCAATGAACACACAACAAAAAATGGTATACAAACGATAAGAACAATCTCATACAACAAACAACACTCATACTAGCAAACAAACAACTAGACAAAAACAAAGGACAAAAACCTATTCTTTACAGATGGTACTAAAAATATTGAAACGCCTATATGTCGATGCTCTGACAGACATAAAAGGATTCATACTAACACAAATGACTTTAATAAATAGGGAAAACACTTGAAAAGACTGATAAGTGGTAATAAATAGCTACGTTCTAAAGACATGCTTCATCCCCATGAAGTGCTGAACAGAGGAGGAAGGAGGAAGGTCATGTCAGTGTAATCTGAAAAAGAGTCACAAAAAGGTTATTAAACAACATCAATCGAAGAAAGAAAATTTAAAGCTGAAACAAAAGCCAAGCCTTTTCAAAATATGGCTGCAGTCATTCAGGACAAGATGTTGCTGAACTAGTTGGCAGCACCTTTCCGGTAACAACTGGCAACTTTATCACGTAAAAGTGGGCGTGGCCTATGTCTTAGCTTTAAACCAAACCTATATAATCGAAAGGATATGGCCTGGATGTTTACTGGGTTGAATGATGATTGAAAGGAACAAAATTCAACATATAAATAACAGTATTGAGAAAATTTAATTTTAAGAGCACTCAAGTTCCTAAATTACATATTTACATTTTTCTCTTGAAGATGTTTTAGATTAAGTACAATGCACTAGTTTATGCTCTAACTTTACCTACAGGTCTTAGCAGTCTTGGTAAATGGTAATGGGATACTAATAGACCTGGATAACGTCAAGACTTTAATTACAGAGAAAAGGCAAAATGTGGCAATAACTGTAAAGAAAATTAATGGTGGAACAATGTAACAGAAGAAACTAAATCAAGGAATACTAAGAAAGACTAATGTAAGAACATTAATTAGAGAAAATATACTAATGTGAAAATATAAACTAGGGAAAAACTACCTACGGTACATAAGCGATTGCTAAATACTGTTGATAAAAACTATGTTGATGTACGATTATGTAAACAAAAGAATTGGGTAATACAGGCTTTGAAAAGTAACGATATTTTTATAAATAATTTGTTAAGATCCAGGTCATATTTCATCTTTAACATTTAATAATTAGCACCCCACTGTTGTCCTGACTCCAACTGTCAATAGTTCCAAACTTTGGATATCCTTTCTGTTCAACCCTATAGTAGATGTAAACATTTAATAACACCGTATCAGAAAGAAACATAATGAATATTTAATTTAACTGTTTACTGGAGAAAACAAAAACTTTTTAGAATCTATTGGACATTCTACCTGTTTCTTCTATAAAGGCAAAGAGCTTATTTGTACTTGCGTTAAACTAAGAAAAATTGTTACTCACTGACATTTGTTTGAAAGTTCCATAGCCATGAGAATAAATATAAAAGAAATTCTCCACATAAAAACACTTGAAATGGAACATCTTGCATTCAGATTCTATAACAGCTTCCTCAAAATGGTCGATAGCGACCCTCGAGGGTCGATGGTACTAACAAAGTCCAACAAAGGACTAGGAGTCAGGAAGGGTTAGCAAATTTAGTTTTCATAATCTAATGGTACTGTACAGTACCTGTTTTTACAAAGTCATCGTGACCATTACCAGTACTCATAGTCCTATGAAGATAAAATTCATTACTTGACTTTTCATGTAACGAATGTAATGAAATGGGGAGGGAGGAGGGGAGACCGAAAAACAATCTTAAAAGTCTTAACGAGGTCAAGAACAAGAGGCTTAGGGAACCTGGATCTAAAACATTACCACGGAGTTCTGTCCTTTGATTTGTGGCTTTCTTTGTCAGGTAAGACAAGTCAGATGAGAAACTCGTGCTGCAGTAAGGGAACGAGTGTACAGTACTTAAGTTTGTGCTGACGTTTAGCAGTGGAGGAAGAAAAGAGTAATTAAGCTGTAAAGTGAGACAAGTTCTCGTACGAATAGTTTAAGTTCTTGTATTTCCAGTACACATCTAGTATTTCTCTACTGTCTACCGTGTAATTAAAGGCAAGAGCATTCTATACTACTGCATCTAAACGAGCTTGATTTGTTTTAGGGATTAGGACACTGATGTTTCATAGTCGCATGTACGATACCCGTTTCTTCGGAAGAGCGGCCAATGGAGGGACAAATGAAAAATTGTTGTAAGAGAAGAGGGAAAAAGGTTGAAAAATCGTACTTAGATGCTATGAAAAAACATAAGAAAATAAAGCGGTTTAAAGCTCTTTAAATACGTTGAATTCTCCCTGAAGATTTAGAGGTCCTTCTTATTGAGCTTACATATTTCTCCTTAATTTCTCATTGGGGTATTTAAGTGAAATATCTGGTGATCTTACACAATTCTCCTTAGCTTTTCATTAAAGGACTGGGATTTCCTCATTGATTTTTAAGAATTCTCCCTTTTTCATTTAAGAGGCAGAGAATTCATCTAAATCCTACGGAATTCTCCAGCGTTTCTCACAAGGGAATTTAGGAGCACGCCTTTTTAAGATCATGCAGGATTCTCCCTGAAGAGGAATTGGAAGAATCTATCACTGATCTACCAGATTTCTTCCTGGTTTTCCATAAAGGGTGTATTTATGAGAATTCCTTATTGATCTTGTCCACATGTTCCTGTATCCAACGCACTTGCTGAGAATGTACCTGGTGAGTGAGGAAACCCAGCATTCTAAGGTGGGTCGCTTGAATCCAGTTGGAGAAGGACGAGACGCGGGTGTAGACATTTGGGACATCCTGCTTCTCGCAGTCTCGTGTCCAGGACACCACTCCAGCTAGGAACCAGCGTCCTCCAGCTTCACAGGCGAGGGGCGAACCGCCGTCCATCGTGCTCTGAGAAGATAAATATACAATAAATACACTGTTACACATAATACAGAATAGAAGAATGATACGCTAAAAATACAACAACCTTATGAGGATAACATAAAAGAGTTGGTTAGAAAAACAGGCCTCATCTTTTAGTTTCACAGAGAAAACACACACACAGGAAATAAAGGGATCTGACACCGAAGCAGCTTTGTAACGAAAAAATTAAATGGTTGGAAGGCTGAAATGTAGCGAGGATCTTATAGAGGAAAAAAGATGAACATCACTCACGCAATTATGAGGCGCCAATACTAAGGCAATGTCTCGATCATGCAACTGAGCTGGTGGATTGCATTACCCAATTAGGAATAAATGCGTTTATTCATAAACGGGCTGTTTCCTTTGTTTATATGACTTTATTCAACAGTTATCTTAATATGCATTTAGTTACACTTCTTTTACCTGTTATCTACTTTTCTTAGTGTTTACATTATGAATAATAATAGTAAGTTAACCCTTCTATCTTTGTTATAGCCATGCCTAAGATAAAACTAAAAATATATCCTCTCACAAACAATGTTTCGACCTTCATTCCTGCTCTAAAACAATTATAAGAGACCCATGACAAAACGGCTTCATAATTCATGGTAATGAATTTTATATTCATAAAAGGAACGCTGTTCTTGTGAGCTTGTAAAGCCTACCTAAACCATATTCTAAACTGTTATGCACGTCGATAAAAGAAAAAAAAGGTGAAATTTAACCAAAAATTTTCATCTGCTATTTTCTTTTAAAAGGATAATAAAATACGTGTTCTTACACGTATTCTACGTTTAAGTAGCAAGGACTCTTTCTTAACAAGATCCTAAAATATACTTTCGTAACCTGACCTTAATGATTTCTACACGGCAGCCTACAAGCTTACTTTCTTGACTATCTCTTAAAGCCTCCTATCGAAAGTAATAAATAAGCTTTCTTGGACGGGCTCTGAATTATCCTACACTGTAACAAATATACTTACTTGACTAAGTGCAAAAGTATCCTGTGTTTAAAGTAACAACCCCGATGTATTAGCATGCATCAAATGAAAGCAACAAACATGCTTTCTTAATTGAATTCTAAATAGATAAACTCTTCCCCAAGTGGGCCTAACAGTGAATCACGCAGAAAATAACAAACACCCTTAACTGGACTTCAAAGTATCTATACTGAAAGTATGGAATACGATTCAGTAAAAGAGTCCTACAATATTGCACAGTGCAGATAACGAACGCACTTTCTCCACTAGACCCTCCAGTATCCTACACTGAATTATATCCAAAAAGCTGTCTTAATATTCGATCCTGTTTTATCCTAGGCTGAAAGATTTAAACTTTATTTAACGATATCTCATGGTATCCTACGGTAAAATTCATTAAAAAGACTCACATAGCAAGCATTGGTTCCATCCAATCCTCCAGCACAGAGGAAGTAGTCCGACTTCGCAAGGATTTCGGATCCTGTCATGTTGTGTAAGGAGGCTTCACACTGTTGCTGCTTGAGGATAGGGACCGACATCTGGCGAAGGACTCCTTCGGATGGCACCGCGTCTCTCACTTCTGAAGGGATGTTAACTCATTAAAGTCATAAAATCAAAAGTTGTTTGTTTCCTCTGTCTCTGTCCAACATAGATGGGGAAAACAACGTTCAGTACTGCCATAATTCACACAGGAGGAGGAAGGCAACTATAGGATTAAAGTACCCAGCACACAGATATAAATACAGCTGGACTACGCGTCTGGTCATTGTACGGATACTTGATAATGAGGACTGTTTGTCCAAGAAAGCTTGTAACTTTTTCTGAATAAATATCTCCACTAGATACCATCCAGTTTGAATGAGGTCCTGTTAGTAATATATATATATATATATATATATATATATATATATATATATATATATATATATATATATATATATATATATATATATATATATATATATATATATATATATATAATATATATATATATATATATATATATATATATATATATATATATATGAATGTCTTTACTATAATACTACAGTATAATATGAAGATAAAAAGGCCCATAAAACACTATTTGAATGTAGCTCATTAACGTATACTTAAATAACAAGGGGGAAGAAGCCGGAGTTTACAAGATACCGTGTAGCAATTGTAATGACATTTACTTTGGGGGAGATAGGTAGATCGCTCTCGCAAAGAATAACAGAGCACAAAAGATCAGTATGTTATGCTTTGGAGAGTTCGGGGATTTTCCTACATATCAGAGATACAGGTCATTCCATAAACTGGAGTGGGGCGGAGCTGGTTTTCAAAAGTAGCTGTCCGTACAAAAGAAAGATGCTGGAATCTGCTGTCATCAATCAAACCAACAATATGAACCTGCCAGGAGGACATTGGAAATCGGACAACATCGACGCTTTAATCCTCAGATCACTTCTGAAGAAGGTGTTCCAGGGCACAAGACCACCAGAATCGTCGCCAAATGGGAGTTAATGGGCCAAAAAACCACTAGGGAATTGTTCACTCTCCTCCTTCTTAGGAAACGGTCACCTGCATACCATCGGAGACTTAATGCCACACCTATATATGCTTTGTATATATACCCTTGTAACATTTCATCTGTCCATATTTTTCCAGTGAACAGGGGCACAGAAGGAAGTGCCCGAAATATATGGTTGCAACGTTCAAATAGTGTTTTATGGGCCTTTTTATCTTCATACACACACACACATACATACACACATATATATATATATATATATATATATATATATATATATATATATATATATATGTGTGTGTGTGTGTGTGTGTGTGTGTGTGTGTGTGTAACAGTACATGCGTTTATTACCGTATTATACGTTTTTTATTTTCATTTGGCTTTCCTGCTTTCGTTTTCCCCTTTTTAGACTTTCTAGTGTGCGGAAGCTTACATAACGAATGAATGGCCTCTCTGACCTCTAGAACTGCATATATACTGAATAATAAAGCAGCAACAATAATAATAACACGAATAATTATCACTTCTCATAACATGAAACCTATGTAGAAAATCAAATGGGTGTGGGTTTATCGATAACAATAGTAAAAATTAGCTTATACAGCACAAAACCTTACCTCTGAGCATATTGTTGGGCACGTCACCAATGCCATACCCGGCGACTGTACACGACTGGGCAGGGAAAATGGCGTCCTGCTGTGTCATACAGACGAGACACACATTGTCGCTCAACGTGGCGTGGTCTCTCAGTCTTAAAACTCCTGTCAATATTTTAAACTGGAAGTTAGTACAAAAAAATATGAAAGGAGTATTGGATAATACACACGCTTGCTCTGTTCAGTTTTCGCCCTTATTGTTTCAGTGACAATTACTGACTTATCTTCCTTGATTTTTCAGGGCCTGGCTAGGAGGATCTGATCCTGAATGAGGAACGTAAATTGGAGTACGGCTAGAGTTAAAGAAGCTGGATAGCTGAGCAGAAAGACTTCTCACGGTGGGCGTGTCAGTTACAGAGGACACAGATATATCAGAATAAGGGCTTTGGATACAAAAGGTACAGGGTAGAAAAAGCACAATAACATTTTCTCACGTCCATCAGATGGCATGTCAGTTATCGTATTTATTTCTCTACTGCTGTTCATTTGTATTTCATTTTTTGTGTTTTTTTTTGGTTTGTGTATTTCCGTATACTGACCTTTCTACTTACGATATCAGCATTCAGTTCTGTGAATGTTTGTTAAGCAACTTAATGGCTATATGAAAGTGTAATAATAATAATAATAATAATAACAATAATAATAATAATACTGTACTACAGACCTACGTCGTTGGCATGGGCGCCGCCCGACGTGAAGTAATCCGGGTGGGTAACGACCTCCATGATGCGATGGAACTGGATCCCGTAGGGCAGGTCCTCCTGCAAGTTGCTGTCGCCCAACACCACAATGTACTTGTTCACATCACGCGACTTCAGCCTGCAGGGAAGCTGCTCTTTAATTTTTATCTTTTTATTCAGCCCTTTCTTACTGGAGACTGTCATCGAGACTATGATTATACAGTGTATGACTGCCACCAAAGACGGTCAGGCGAGATGACTGTGTGCTACAGATGCTCTGTGTTCTGAACTATAAAAAACTGACGCAGAGCACAATGCTTTTACAGGTACGTTGATTTTATTTTTACAATTATTCTTAGGACTGCGACTGGCAAACAGTAGATGATGCTACTAAAATAAATGGTCTCGACGACTTGACTGAGCTTTTTTATTATTATTAATAATAATAATAATAATAATAATAATAATAATAATAATAATAATAATAATATTAATAATAATAATAGTAAAGACTATGCACAATCAAAAATGAATCGATGCTATATGATGATCTGGCTTTGATACAATAAGAAACAGATTTACATTCCATTATATATTCTACAGGATAAAGACACTTCACGTAATAGAAGGGCCACAACCCAGTTGTACTGTAGGTTATCTAAATAGTGAAGACATAACACTGGCATAGCAACCAAGTCCAGTTCAGCCAAAATAAGATGGATGCCTATTACTAGATTCCTCTTCTTCAACGGTGCCAGACAAGGCTTTTAAGAAGGTATATTAAATGATTCAGAAAATACTATACTTTAATTTATAATTTTGTAGATTGTTTCGAGGTTCTGTTCTGGTATTTTAAAAATCTAATATTCATTACTCGGACAGGCTTCAAAACAACTATTAATTTATGAATCTATGAATGATTATTCATATTATATTTCAGTAGCAGAAGTACTGACATTTGTTACTAATCTAGTCATCTAAAGTTATTTTAAAGACAGACATAAGCCATATCCTTTGTGCAGTAAGGCTGTAGCTGTTTCCAGACTCTGTCAATCCTGAGACGGAATCCACACACCACCTCTGTAGTACAATTTCCAGTTGTTTCCAAATAAGCTTACATTTATAGTACTATACTGAGACACAACCAACACCAACTATACAGTAAGGTTGCGAGTTATTCCCAAATACACTTTCATCTAGGATTATAAACCGTGACAAGCAAAAGTCTCTGTATGGCACAGGTACCAGCTTTTTCTAAATACACTTCAGTCTAAAGGGAGCTTGCAGCATCTCTTCAGTCCCTAGCTGAACCCACTTTTTTGCCACTTACTTTACTTCCATTCCCGCCTCATTTCTTCGTTCTAGCTGCCCAATCTCTCTACTATTATTTCTTAGAGCAAGTGTGGGTTTTTCTCCTTGCACTGTGCTTCATCTTTATTTTCTGAATCTCGTTTATCTTGCTGTTCAACTACTCCAATACCCTCTTTTCCCCCCATCTTAAGCGTTGCATGGCCAAACTCGGTCCAGTGCTTGCCTTGACAGCCTAGATTTCATAAATCAAGCAAAATGACGTAAAAGCTACATGCCCTATATGGTACAGCTGCCAGCTGTTTCCAAATATATACTTTCAACCCTTTTACTAAGAGCACATGTCTTGAAAGGCACATTTTACAGGTAAGAGAAGTTTGTTTAAAATTGAGCTTTGCAAGATGAGCTTACTCACTTCTTTAGACAAGTAGCTGTAGTAACAACAAGATCAGACTCAACCAGAGCTCCGGAACACATATATTTATCACCGGATTGTCTCCTCTCCATGATGGCTGCCACCCAACACCATTCCACAGTCGATGCCACAGTTCCACCTAAAATGCGACTGGCGCTACCTTCACCAAACTAATGAAATAGAAGATGGAGGTCTTTCAGAATTCATAAACTTAAAATGAATGTCTTTCACAAGTAAGAAACCATCCTTAACAGAAACTTCAGAGGTTTTTGTATTGAAATTCAAGGGGACAATTTCTGATAAACAATGATTTTACGCCAGGAAAAGAAGTATCAACAAGTGCCAAAATTTATCTAAAAACGAGATGTCAAACATATTTTATAAAATTAGCATCTGAAATTTATGAATGATTCCATACAATTTAAAAAATGGTCAAGCAAATACTCTGAAGATTAAGATCTGACATTATAGGTTTTGTGATGGTTTGTTCAAAAGACAATAGGGTTAAATAAAAATTAAAAGAAAAGCTATAACCCGACATACATAGAAACACCATGTAACTTACATAGTTCTTGAAGCCTTTAAAGCCACAGATATTTTTGTTGACAGGCTGAAGCAAGTGCTGGTGGTCGGTGTAGTCGTAATCGTAGTCATAGTCAGCAACGTTTGGCTTCTCTGGGTACCTATCCAGCAGCTCCTGCCCGACAATACCTGTTCCGGCTGGCTGCTGCATGTCAGTCTCAGCAAGGACACCATCTGATGACTCCTGCTGGTGTTGCTGTGGGGTCTCAGCCAGAGCAGTACCTGATAACTCCTGTTGTTGCAGGTGACTCTGAACGAGACCTGCATCTGATGACTCATGGTGCTCCTGGTGATTATCAGCCAGACCAGCACCTGATGACTCCGGCTGTAGCAGGTGAATCTGAATAAGACCAGCATCTAATGACTCTTGCTGCTGTTGGGGAAGCTCAGCAGGACCTGTAGTTGATGACTCCTGCTGCTGCTGATGAATCTCAGCCAGACCAGCACCTGCTGACCCCTGCTGTTGGTAAATGTCACCTAGATGTTCCAATCCAAGAGGAATTTCATTTAACGATTCAACTCCTTGTTGTTGCCCAGTACCAGATTCTGAAACGGATCCACCAACAACAGCCTGGATGTTGCCAGAACCCAGGGTGTCCTGAAGGGCATTGATGATAGTCTCTGTCTCAGCCTCAAGAGCCTCTGTCTCCAGCAGAGGAAGATGAGAAACTATGGGGTTGTCAGGGAATATGATGGCGTTCTCATCAAACAGATAGCCTGATGTGGCTGGGGCATGAGTTGTTTGTGATGAGAATGATGAAATCTGAGTTGTGGTAGATTCGGTCTCAGAAGGGATAGGTATAGGAGTTGCCAGCGATGAAACTGATGATGATGATGATGGTGGCCTGAGGGTGCTGGCAGATTCATTATTGATCACCATTGCCAGGGCTACTTCTTCTGTTTCTTCATGTTGGTCATCTTCGTTTTCTATTTCGTCCACCGGGCGGTGAGAGGGGAAAGTAGTTGTTACTTCCGGCTCTTTGTTCTGTTGATTCGCGACGGAGGGCCCAGTCGTTTCCGTTGGAATTTCGTTGTAACTCTCGGTTGTTTCAGGCGGCTGAAATGTGAAAAATTTTTTTAACTGTAAACCATTGCCTCACGAAAGCCTATGTCTTCCTATGTAAGAAATGGGGTCTGTTATTATTACCATCTAAAATTATCAAACACCCCTACTGGACAAGCCTGAAAGGTCATTAACTGGCAAAGCAAATTTTCACAGTAAAGAGTACCTATATGTAAAAAAGACAAAACTGAAAAAAATGGGTGAATAAACCATAGAAACTTTACACAGCAACGTAAGTCAGAGAAGCTAAGGCAAGGGTACATAGTGCTTAAAGCTTCATACTAACATGAAATAAATTATCTCAGTATCGAGTGCAAACTAAAGCATTGTATAATTACCTAGCATTAAAGGCTATGTTGCATTGTAACTTTGTTCATTAAGAGAGTTTGTAGATAATTCATAGCTATCTTTAAAATGGAAAAAATGGTCCGTTTGCACAACCAGGTAAAAAAATTCTGGCAAAATTCTCTATCTTTAAATACATAATTCACGGAATCGTGCAAATATGTACAGTGACCTAGCATAACTAAATAACTTTGAAAAACACACCAAATGAAATTAAAAGGCAAAGGTGAAATTAAGAAAAATATACAGAGATTGATCAATTACCGTCTCTGTCGCCGTTCCTTCAGTTTGTAGTTCAACAATAATCTGTTCGACGTCCAAGGGTGTTGCAGGAGAAAAGGGCGCGGGTGTGGTGGAAGGTGTCTCTGGCGTCATGGGCGTAGTGGTGGGTGAGGTCGCTTTGGTAGGGAAGGTTCCCGTCCAAGGGCGCGTAACCAACCCCACGATGCCCGTGAAATCTGTCACGACGCCCACGATGTCAATGACGTTTTCTGGATTGAAATCCTCTGGGATTTCGTCTTCGTTCTCCTGCGATAATAATAATAATAATAATAATAATAATAATAATAATAATAATAATAATAATAATAATGTCCAACGCAAAGGGCCTCTGCGAAATTCCGATACATATGTCTTTCCTTTGCTTTTATCTTCCACAGATCTCCAGCCTGCCTTCTCAGACTTATCATCCTACTCTTCCAGTACCCACACGAGCCCAGCTGACAGTTCTTGTACTATTTTCCCAGAAGAAAATAGTGGCAAGGACATGTTCAGGTCTAACACTATCCTGCCATTAGATACTTAACATTCTTCGTAAGGCTTTGTTCTCAAATCGTTGAAATCTTCTATGTTTTTGTTTTTAGTGTCATATCATGACTCATATCTGTACAGCAATAAAAATCGTATATACTAGACTTTTTTATAATTTTAAATTCGTATGCAGTGTTAACATGTCGAACTTCTAATCTTAATCAAGCTGCCCAATGTTTGATTTGCCTTTTTTATTCTCACTAAATTCCAACTCAAGAGAACCTGTGCAATATATATATCAGTTTTCCCAAGTATTGGAAAGATTCAACTTCATAAATCCTCTCTCTATCTAATGTTATCACATACCTTTGTGCATACTCCGGCCTCATTACCGCTGTTTTCCTTAGATATATGATACATTCTGTTAAGGAGGGCTTGGAAATCTAATGGTGTTTCACTGATTCTAAGTTCGACATACTTCTATCGTTACTCGAGTTTGAACCTTCTCTTCCATCGCCGGCCACTGTCGCCATTATGAAATCTGAGACACGTTGTAGTATCCAACAATTTACTGCAAATTTACTTAACAAGGCCTCAGTAAAAATAAAAGAAAAAACTAGTGTACCGTAAAGTCACAAATACTAATACATACGTTTTCTACTTTTCACACCATAATTCGAACATCATAACAGGAGTAGCGGTAGAACTTTTATACTGAGCCCACAGACCTTGTGACCCTGCTTATTTAGACAGAGGCAAATTTCACGAAAGCTTTTTTTACGATTTAGCGTATCCCACCTGGATTCTGAATAATGCTGTCAGATAATAAAAAGGTAATTACCATTTAAATAGCGAAAAAAGAAAATGGCTAACGAAATGCAGTTACCTCATTACAGTAAATCAGAAGTCGCCAAAAATATTGGGGGATAAACAACATCAAATTGCATTTCATTCTGCCAATACTCTCCGTAGCTCCCTTAGTAAAAACAAAACTGGGAAAATTGAGGAAAAGATGAAGACGGGGTATACGTCATCGTTTGTACCACCTGCAATTTGGCTGACGTGGGGAGACCGGAAGAAACCACGAACGAAGCAACGGGGAACACAAAAGATCCGTTAATGTTAATATGAGAAAATGCAATAGCCACATATCCGTGGAATTTCGACCACAGAACGAAACTTAAGAGCCAGCTTTCATACTAAAGCAATGCAGAAAGCACCGCAGGGTTGTGAGGGGGTGCCGATGAACTGAATGCCAACGACGGCTAGAAAAAATCTTTTGATGCTTCAGATAAGACACATGCTAGCCACGTTCTTAGAGAAACTAAACTCACCAGATTCATCAGGCAATCTAATATAATACAGACTTATTCCTTGAACTGATGGAGAGCCAAACACCTGACTTAATAAATAAAGAAAAATAAGTGAAATTAAGATATATATAAATAAAAGTAAGTAAATGAAAAATAATGACCTTCGTGACCCACAACCATGGTCAACGTTCCCCGTTAAGCAACTGATTGGCAGCAGCACAACTTCAACAAACCAGGTTGGTCAAATAGTCAGGAGATCAAGCGAGAACCTGATATGAATAATTATCTGTCCTTATGGAGATTTTGACCTAGTTTTACTCCCTCAGAAGATGAGGCCAGCAGTCCGTCCTCCTGACGCTTAAGGATTTTAAGTTTACTTTGAACAATGTACCAAGACTTACACAGAAGAAAAAGCTCTTATGTTATCCTCGACAACAACAACAACAACAACAATAATAATAATAATAATAATAATAATAATAATAATAATAATAATAATAATAATAATAATTTACCTGCTGATTTGCAACTTCGGCATCGATAAGGGAGAATACGTCAGTGATGGTGTAGGAGTTGATGGTGGTGGTCGGTGGCTTGCTAGTAGCTTTGCCTAGTGGGTTGTATCTATTCAGAAAAAATGAATAAGTATTAAGACATTTAATTTCACGTATGCATGTATATTTACATATTGATATAAGTCTATGCAATAAATACTTTCATTATCTATCAGTGAACCATTGTTCTCTGTACGGAGTATTGGATAGTTTTTATGACAAAGAAAAAGAAATTATATGAAACAATAATCCTTTAAATAGAACTCTCTATCGATGTGGCAAACAAAATGGCACAAGAAAATACGTTTTACTTCATATTCTTAGAATACACTTTGTCTATATAAACTCACTAATAATTCCAGTTACAGCAGTTAAACTGGTGGTTATGTTAACATGAAAAGAACTGATACCAAATATCTCAATTTTCGTTGCACTCGTAGGAAAGCGTAGTCCCTATTTGGCTTAAAAATTATTAATTTAGGTATTTCGACCACCATTTAGAGTTCATTTTATGGCAAATATCGAGTAAATATTTATTCAGGAGATGAAACCTATTCGAGTGGAACAAGCCCACAGGGGCCATTGACTTAGAATTCAAGCTTCCAAAGAATATGTTAGTGCGAATTCTTTTACAATGAAGAGACAGAGGAAGGCATGCCCGCCCAAAGCAAAATAGCTAATAATAAAGAATTATACATGTAAAAGTAATAAAGGAGGATAGAAAATGTAGAAATGCCATACTTGTATGCTCGTCAGATGAATCTTACAAAGAGTTACTGTTTTCATTCAACTGCCGATTATGGCTTTTTAAATGACGCTCGACTTCTCTTTTATACCTACAAATTAAAGGAATATTGGCTAAATGAACGTTTGACTTCAATTTTGTACTAACATATCTAAAGAATACTGGCTGCTTAGACGTCTGTCTTTCATTTTGCACCAGATGCTAAAAGATTATGAATTGCTTGAACAGTTAACTGTAATGTTGCATCAACACACGAAAAGAATTTTGGCTGCTTCGACGTTTGACTTCTTCTTTGCACCAACATATCAAAGTCACATTGGTTGCATGGTAGTTTGACTTCATCCATTTTGCACCCACATAAAAGAATATTAGCTGCTTTTACCTTTGAACTTAATTTTTCACCAACACCTGAAGAGGAACATTTGCTACTTGGAAGTTTGACACATTCTGTAAAAGCGGAAGAATATTGGTTGTTTGGACGTTTGAATTCTATTATGTACTAATATATTAAAAATATATTTGTTGCTTGGAGTTTAACTGCAACGTTGCACCAACATATTAAAATACAGTAAAATTCTGAAAGATGCCTGAAAACTATCTAGCACGGCATCGCCTTACAAAGTTACATTTCGGAACAGGGTAGTACACAACGGTTCCTAATTTGTTGTTTTTACAATACCTACAGTTGCATTTAACAACTGCAATTGATTGCAGCATGTTTTGGTTATTTCAGATAACATTGGCTTTATGCTAGTACAAGTCCTTTCCTCTCGGTACCCCGTAAGTGTGTAAGGCGTTAAAGGGCATAAAAGACCTGGTGTGAGGATTTCTCGGCTCATCCAATCAGCTGAGAAGAAAACGTTTCGGTAATTCTTGCTATTTTACAAGACCAACCCTCCGCTTTTATTAAGGCATGGAAACGGCACGAGTTAATAAAATCCAATATTGCATCCTTAGTATTCAAAACCCCACCTGCAGCAGATGAAGTCGATCTTGGGGGTGAAGGCATCGCGAAGCCCTTTGCAATGTCCTCCTCCGAGGTCGGGCAGGAAGTCCACGTCGACGGAGCAGTTGTTGCCGAGCATGCAATATCCAGTGCCGTTGATGCAACTGGAAACACCCTGGATGACGAACAAACCTGAAATTGCAAGTCACGAATGAGTTTCAAAGGAATGGGAGACTTAGCCACGACCTCGCCATTGCAACTTCAGTGGTTATAATGATAAAATTGATAACAATATTCTTGTTATCATCGGAATTTGTATTTCCATCTTTAGGAATAGTATTGGCAGTAATCATAAATAACGTATCCAGGATTATAATATATGGTAGTAAAAGATTCTACAGCATCAGTGATAGGTATGTTAGAATACAGATGCCAAATATAACAATAATCAAAACATTAATAAAGAATTGCAATGTAACGCTCATGCGTGAACTTTAGGAAATTTATAAATAAAGAAAAATACACGCTTACCCATATCTTTGCTCGTACCTGCAGTCAAATTGTATTACAAACAAAATCAAACCGTTCACACTGACCTGGATCTACTATCGGCTTAGAAACCGCAGGTGAGCAGCCGAAGAGCATTAGTAGTACTAGCAGAAAGCATCCACCAATCAAGAGTTTCTGGCCAGCCATTGCCTGTCAAAAAGGCGAAGTCACGTCAATAAAATTATCCGCCTGTAAGTTTATCTCTATATCCATCTATCCCACACAATGAGACCATAACTGCATGTTAGGAAAAACCACTTGACCCATTTTGAGAAAGATATGTTATTTCCTCTGTTGATTTATGCCGTGAACTGTGTATCTGATGGTCAGTCGAGGGTGTTGGTTCACAGGCAAGGTGGGAAAGGCCATGGGGTTAGCAACTTCATCCAAAAAGACTAGGTAAGAACAGGAAGGTCAACATCCTTTGAAGCCACCTCTCCTAAAGGGAAAAGGTGCAAAGTTTTCTGTCGTTTAGGTACCAGAAAGGTACTGCCTTTCGGTTTCTCGGCAAGTCATCAGGGATCAGGTTACTGAACCAATATAAGACTGTACTTAGCAAACATGAGCCGAGCGCTGCAACAATCAGTCCCGGAGCCCACTTTGGCCAATTGCACTTTCCGAAAGTGGGCGGCTGGGTCGTCACATCCCCAAGCCTTATAAGAACAAGGACCATTTTCCTCTAAAACGGGGTGGCTCCAGAGATATAAATAAATATTCATAACTATTTGCATAACGCATGCGTGAGAGCAATATTTATTCACTCATTGACTATTTAATAAACAGATGCTTCAGATCTATGAATGCTTGTAACATGCCAGGAGATACTTGACATACAAAAAAGGTTTCGGCAAACGAAATGTCTCTTGACATTCAAGAAGGCTTTTGAAAACTAAATAAACCTTGACACACATATGAGCTCCAGTGGCCGGATTGTATTTTGACATGTGAACAGGAGGCTTCTGATTGATAAATACAATTTTTACTTATAAGTGGGCTATTGAATTACAGGCGGACTTTTGACACGAAAAAATGTTTAACCTATAAATAGGTTCTGATGTGTGCGGACGACGTTTTGCCATTCATTATTTTGATTTATAAATGGACTTTAATATATTTATGTATATGTATGTATATATATATATATATATATATATATATATATATATATATATATATATATATATATATATATATTGGAACTTTCTAATAAAAATATGCTCTCCTGACTTTTAATTGGGTTTTCACTTCTACAGGGTGTATTGATATATAATCGTTCCTTTGATACGTAAGTAGTCTTTACTTGCATTTGCACAGGAATTCACAGACATATAAATGACTTCTTGAGACATAAATAGACTGTTAACGTATATAAAAAATTTTAAAATGCGTTTATGAATGGGCCTGTGACTTACAAATGACTTAAAAATGTTCTACTGGGATTCAAACTTGTTCAAACTTTCAAGCACCTGGTTAAAAGCTAACACTCGAACTCCGCGTGAACTGTTAGCTCGAGATCCCGACCAAGACGTTGTTTTCCTTTGGAAGATGTGATGCTCAGCCGCCGTCAGGACTCTGGACTGGTCGGCGGCCATCTCTCTCTTTCTCTCAGTTTCTCTGGAGAGATGTGGGTCGAGTGAGGTGGTGGAGGGCGTTGTTGGATGGGAGGGAAGGAGAAGAACTGAGGAAATGGAGTATCACGAGAGGGAAGGGACGAGGAGGTTCACGAGCGAAGGAGGGAGGAGTAGGGCCTTCTGGGAGGGAGAAGGAAGAGGAGGAGGAAGACGATCAGATGGTGGAGAGGAAGAGAACGAAAGGAAGTTAAGGAGAAAAGAGGGAAAAGAGTTAAGGAAGTAAGGAAGGGAGGAGGACGGAATAAAAGTAAGATTTTCTCTTGTAATAGGCAATATCTCCATATTTTTTTTTTGTCTGATATAATATCACTCCTCAAAAATGCGTTCATTATGGTCCCCTGTGATGAAGAAATTATACTTTCTTCCACTTCACTCTTCAGTCCGTTCTACAGATGTTTCCTTTGCAAATTAATGGTCTTTACGCCCGTTCCATAAAGATGTATGGACATTATGAACTATAGCAATCGTCAAATAAAACCCATCTTTAGGGCATTTGAACCCTTCCGGAATCTAATTTTTCTGTTAATCATTTCCGTTTTCGTAAAATATTTTAATATGATAAAAATAATATGGAAATAAAAACCACCTTTATTACAAATAAACCCTTCATTTTTCCGTTAAATATTTTCGAACAACCAAAGAAAGGCTGACACACTTACTAACAACAATGGCCGTTTTCGCAGATGCCTTGAGGCCCGCTCATGCGTCTCTTCTCCTTGTTTGTTCAGTATTGACATATTCCCAAAATTTATATTTCTAAAAGTGTTTGTGATTGTCAGCTTCTCTAATCTTTGTACCGAAAAGATGGATATGATCTGTTTTACGTAGTTTCAGTAAAAGAAAAAAAGTAGGAACTTTGGAAAGAAGAGCTGAAATTGAAAGACCTTAATTGTATTTACAAATTGGGTTGTGCAATAATCCAATGGAATGCTGAAATATTAATTTATCATTAGCCAAGCTACAACCATAGCTTGTAAAGCAGAATGCCACAAGTCCAGTGACTCCATTATGGAAAGCAACCCAGTAAAAAAAAAAAAAAAAAACTATCCTTCGTTCTGGCGTCGATGGAATGTTGTTCTCCTCTCAGAATGTCAACAGCCTCTGGGGGATCCTAATGTCTTGGACGAGATTCCTCGAAGAGGTGGTTTTTTCTTCCCAATAAAGATCATTTCAAAGGCCACTGTCGCCTTGCGTTTCTGTCCAGGACGAATTGACGCAATTTACATAAAGCCCCTTTTTTCGCTTCCTTCTTATTGGCTTCATTTACGGCTTGGATCTGTGCTGGCTTACAGAAGGTGGCTTAATTACAACGAATTTGTGCGTGCTACTCGCTTCACAGAGCGTAGCAATCCTATTCTGCAAGGGTGCTAAGCTGTCACAATGATGGGAAACTCATTCCCTTTACCGTTAGATTCTTCCTGGATTGATGCCTCTGTCTTTCAGAGATGCTTCGAAATCTACCCTAGACCACTTGGCGACTTGGAGAGGGAAACAGACAGACAGATGACTACATGACGATGTTATCCAAGACACTGAGAGAGAGAGAGAGAGAGAGAGAGAGAGAGAGAGAGAGAGAGAGAGAGAGAGAGAGAGATTTTGGATTATGTTACGTTTTAGCTTCAAGGGTTACTGGAAAAATAGAGAGAATATCCTAAAAACATGTTGATAAATGTATAATACTGCAAGTTTTCATAATACTATACTGACTTGAGTAAAAACGCTGCTATTGAGAGAGAGAGAGAGAGAGAGAGAGAGAGAGAGAGAGAGAGAGAGAGAGAAGACTGATCCACAATACTGTTCACCGTGAATACACTGATGACCATCCCGGAGGCGTACAAAACTGCACGATTATCAACCGGCTAGAACCCGTATCCAGCACGGCGAATTCTTTCTTTTTTCTTTCCATTCACAGACTGCTTCTTCTTCTAACAACAATAATTTCGCTCAAGCCTCTTCATATTTTTATGCCTGTTCTGTTAATAACGTCAGTGAAGGTCTTATTTTTAAAAAACGGAGTGGAAGATAAAAGATTGGTCAAAATAGTTCTGGCAGTCGTATATTCTGAACCAGCTACACATCTTAGTCGAGTTATTCCCTAATATATTTTTTCGTCGTTTTATGTGGCATTTGGTAACAATATTACAAGACTTTTTTTTTTAACTGGGTGACTGTTAACATTCACTGGGCATGCGTTTCAACTGAACCAGCCACATGTTTAGATCTAGTTTTTTTTTTCCCCATAGATATCTCGGGGAATCAGTACCACCAAAATACAATTTTTCATACTCAGGTCTTTCTTACCAATAAATATCTTGACAAGGTGGTAAAGATGATTGTAGGAATTCAGGGATACAAGACTAATTAGCATGCCTATCATTATGTACGATAGGGTTTTGACTGATTCAGTATGACAGACGACAAGACTGACAGGGGAAGAGCAGTGTAGCTTTACACAGGGAGGGTAGTGTGATAAGTTTGAAGATAATGGAAGATAACCTGCAAGCTGGCCTCCAAAAATGCCTAAGATAGAACATAAAAATAAGATGTGAAGGGTGCAGAGGATGTATAATTTGGAATATAATTGGTTAAAAGTAACAACAACTTTTGAGACGGGGAATGACGCATATGTTTGAACATTTTGATGGAAGACGAGCAGGCTAGGTGTATATAAGGGACTAAGACGAATGGGGGATGTCTCCATGAATATGTTAAATCTATAAGAAGTGACAGGAGAAATAAAGATAAAGAAAATGTAGGCAAAGGGGTTGCTGGCATAAGGTTCTCTCTCTCTCTCTCTCAATTATCATTCATGTATAAGGGTGTTATACTGGTTGCTCTTCTATATGTATAAGTTTTGATAAATTCACCCACAAAGTGTATACATTTTGTAAGAGTGATCTAAGCTATTTATATCGTGCAAGCATTGTGAAAATGTGTTTTACTATTTTCCGTTGAAGAAGGTAAGCTTCTTACTTGATATGTTTTGTAATGTTATTGTGATAAAGAATTATTATTTTGATAAGAGGTGGATAATATCTCTTTTAGTGAATTCTAATGTCTTGCTGCGAACTGTATCTTACTAAGTGCAAATAATTGTGACTTGGTAGTGTTGTCTTTGAGGAAGTTTTAGAAAGACGTGAGTTTAGCCTTTTTTTTTTTTTATAAAAGTGAAGGTAATCTTTTGAAAGACTGATATAATCTTTAAACATATTTTTGTCTTAGTGAAATTGCTGTTGGTAGATTCCAGAGAATACTTATATGGATTGCAGTCAGTAATATTTTAGTGAACACTTGTGTTGGGTTTAATTAATCAGGTATGTTTAAAACTTGAGTGAAAGTTAATGGTTTGAATTTTACTTAACCAAATTGCTTTCTTGATAAATTAAAGTTTTGTGAATTAATCTTGAATAAGAAATACTTAAATCTTACACTGTTGTCAAGTAATTAGTAAATCTTTTTGAGATTATGAACTCTGCTATTACTTTTGAACTTAGAAATAAATTTGTCTGTTTAAAGTTTTAAAAACACAGTGTTTCATTTTGACCACCAGTGATTAGAGAAATTCATAAATGTGTACAAGGTAAGTGATATATCTGTCTAGTTCTCCTTTATCAAAGTGGAATAGAACCAAGGAAAAAAGTCAAGAGTACTTTAGTTTTACCAGACCACTGAGCTGATTAACAGCTCTCCTAGGGCTGGCATGAGGGATTAGGCTTATTTTACATGGCTAAGAACTAATTGATTACTTAGCAACGGGACCTACAGCTTATTGTGGAATCCGAACAACATTAAGGCGAGAAATGAATTTCTATCACCAGAAATAAATTCCTCTGACTCTTCATTAGAACCAAGGAAACTGTTATAGTGTTTGTTGAAGTGATGCCCATTTTCTCCTAATCTGTTTATAGCTTATTAGTTGTTACCTCATCCATAACTTGATAAAGTTAGATTGATTTTTTCCAAGTGATAAGCAAGTTTTATGGGATCACTGTACCTTTAGAGTATATTCAGTCTTAATATTTTTGTTATGAGGTTTCAAGTGTCTGGCTGAAGTGAGGTAACTTTTTGGTCTTATTATCTGTGTAATAACCAGGTACTCGATCACTTCGTGACATAATATATATATATATATATATATGTGTGTGTGTGTGTGTGTGTGTGTGTGTGTGTGCTTATATGGATACATGAACGCACGCTTGTATACAAGAACTTGAAAGGGTGAAAAACGCGGAGGCAGATAGAAGCGGAAAAGATGGGCGTGTGTAAAGGTCTACCATAGTGTTTTTAGGATGATTCTGTTACGTGGCAAAATTGGATGGTGACAGTTGGTGTAAATTGTACAATTCAAGAGTGTTATGGGGAAGGAGAGGAAGACTAGAAAGGGCTGGATGTGTGGTATAAGAGAAGTACAGGCCAGGAAGGGCCTTAATTACCAAGAAGCGTGCGAATGCATGTAAGATTGAGGTGAATGGCGCGATGTATGTAGCGGGGTTTGACGCTCTGATGATGAGACTTCTATGCAAGTGTATGGCATAGCTATTTGGGTTCATCCACCAATCAGCAGTTAAAAGTATGAATACGGTGGTAACCGTTGCGCTGTTTACTCTCTGCAACCAACCCATTACAAGAAACGGCTGATACTGAAATAAATATATATATATATATATATATATATATATATATATATATATATAGATATATATATATATATATACATATGTGTGTATATATATATATATATATATATATATATATATATATATATATAATTAATTAAGGATGTAATCAATATACAATCATGCTCAGAACAGAAATAAATTTGACTGTTATCGGGATCGAAGCCGGGGTCTTTCAACTGAGGGACCTGGGTTCGATCCTGATGTGAGTCACAAATTTATATAAATAAATAAATATATAAATATATATGTATATATACGTATGTGTACATATATATATATATATATATATATATATATATATATATATATATATATATATATATATATATATATATACATATACATATACAGAAAGATAACTCAACATGAAATGCACGCAACTCATTCATTAACATTACTGTTGAACATACTACCATCAAGTCAACAAAACCACAACAAAATTTATGTTTCATTCCAAAACACACAAGAAGCGAAAACCCCAAACAAAAGAAGAGGCCCTTTTCTTTGTTCTCTCTCACCTTATAACACACTTTCGTCCAAAGTTCGAGTGGTGCGAAAAGTGACGCGGTTTAGCCAGTTGAGGAAGTCAGAATTGGGTGTCTTGGCTTTTTTTTTCTTCTTCTTCTTCTTCTTCCAATGATGCATAATCATTATAAAATCTTATTGTCAATGTCTCATTTTTTATTTCTAAAATAAAGTATTAGAAACAAGATGGACGGCCCATGACTACTTTAGCAAATACTTTCATACATTTTTATGAGATTCAATGGTTAGACAATTATAGTCCTGTATGAATTTGTAACTTACCTTATAATATTTATTTTCGAACAAAAAATGATGCAATAGGAATGTTTAACTGTATGAATTCATTTTACGTGTAATATTAAATTATGGAAGAAGCAAACATGGGGACGTTCCGGTTTTGGATTTGTGAATAACGGAAACTGCCCATCTTAACAAGGAATCTGACAACCCACTTCCTTCAATTTTTGAGGCGGAAGTGTTTCCAGGAAGAGGCTAAATAATATCGGTACCCTTATTATCTTATTTCCTTTAAGGACATGACTTTTTAAAAGAAATTCTTCAACACTAATGGTTACACGGAGAGGTTATTTTTGCAGAAAAGTAAAGATAAACGAATTGTCATGTAATATATTTAAGATGTCCTCACATATCAAACAAAATAATCAATATACTGGAAGTAAAAACAACATGGATGAGATCCAACAAAATTCAAATATGTTAACAACCTACATTTTTTTATATATAATTTTCGACGCGGCAGTTTAATTAAGTTTCAGGAATCGTTCACCTGAGAGCCGTGCCCATTGGTTCAGAACAAATCCGTGCGTTCGAAATATGTGGAAATTCAGTCAGAACTGTTGCCTATCAAAGCTTTTAAGCACCGAGTTTGTGCAAACACCTTCTTACCACTCGTAGGCCGCCGGCCCCCTCCCCCTAAGCCTTCTCTACAAGAGAACATTGTTGTGGCTATTGTATTATTGAATTTGAGTGTTTCTGATTTTAGTATTTTGTGTAAAGCTAGGTTTAAAACAAATACATGGTTTTAATAAAGACTTTACACACATAAAACCATACCTAGCTAAAATGTAGATAACTTTGCCTTTAACAAAACATTTTATTTTCACATATTCCTAATGTTCCAATGAATTACCTTTTAAATTTTCTTAGATTATTATTATTATTATTATTATTATTATTATTATTATTATTATTAAGTAAAAGGCAAATGTCCTTTATTGGAACCTTGGGCAAGAATAAAACTCACATAATCCAATAAATCAGGCAAAATAAACTTGAAAGGACGGCATGTTGAACGTTCATTATTTTCGAAGTACTCGATGGTGTCCTTGCTGCAAAAAGATTGGGAGATACCCGTGCAGTAAATATAGTTATTGGAGTAGACGTAAAAGCTCTTAAACTGGAACTGACGAGTCGTTAAAGAACATGATGATAATGATTATAATGATTTTAACCATCTTCATACTATAACATGATGCTTTCCAAGCACAGCAGGACTTCCTACAAGGAGTCGACAGTTGTTGTTGTTGTTCAGATTGAACAGGGATTTATACCAACACGGGCTCTTGCTACTGGGGCAGGCTGTAAGTGACTTGACCTGGAACGGCTGAATTGAACTAAATATAGAATTTAGACCAAAGGCCAAGCACTGCGACCTATGAGGTCATTCAACGCTGAAACGGAAATTGACAGTAAAAGGTTTGAAAGGTTTAAGAGGAGGAAAACCTCGTAGTTGCACTATGAATCAACTGTTAGAAGAGAGTGGAAAGTAAGATGGAAGAAAGAGAATATGAAAGGAAGTACAGTAATGAAAAGTGAACGAAAGGGGTTACAGCTAGGGGTCGAAGGCACGCTGCAAAAGAAACTCAAGAATCCCTACAGTGCACCGCATGAGGTGCACTGACGACACTATCCCCCTACGGGATGGAACGGTTGAAGAAGCATGAGGTAGACCTCAGAGCTTTCGATTATCATGGTGCTAGAATTGTGTAAGTCATGTTGCTTAACAAGCAAAGGAGCAGACTTCGAAGACTTCTCCGACTTAAATGAACCAGGAAATAATTTCATTACTTAAAAGAGAATAAACTTAAGATCAAACGTTAGTTTCGGCAAAGAAGCGTCAAACATTAAACATTCCGAAGATGAAATCTCAATTATTTTCAGATGATATGAATTCGGTTTAAACAAAAGAACTAAGACACCTTATCCGACGTTACTTTCCAGCTAATGAATGTTAAATTCGTAGCATAACATTAAGCCAACATAACCTATCTAGCCACATTGTTAGACCGATGTAACTACTGCCTTGAAAGATTGTACACTCACGCCGGACTCAAGGCCGAAAAATCATAAACATGCATTAATCCCAAGCGGTGTGCTCCAAGCGGTAATGGGCTCTAATGAAGTACGAACGCCAACAGAATCCGGCAGTTAGGCCGATTTTACACTAGCCTACATCTTATTATACTCTTTAAGTCATATGGTCATAATCTAGTATATTGTACATACAGTATTATTCTTCAGATAACAGCCATAATGTCATAATCTAGTATACTGTATTGTATGTACAGTATCATTCTTCAGATAACAGTCATATGGTGAAGATGAGTTTAAAGTATTATCACTAGTAGTAGTGGTAGTGGTACAACGGCTCTTCTCTAAACCGACGTCCTCTTCTTTTTCCTCTTCAAAAAACGTCAGGTACAGAGTGATGTTCGAGTTGCACTTCCGGAAACGTGCGACTTCCTTGAGAAGCTCTTCTCACGATTCCGTCAGTTTTCGTGACGTTTGCCCACGCAGCTACTAGTGCTCCATTTAATAAGAGTAAAATAATAGTAATGAGGAGTGAAGATCGCAATTTTCCGTTTTGTCAGAATATAAGAAATCTATATAATATGACAGAAAAAAGACTGAGGATTTTAACTCATCGCATTATTCATAATTTTATGAAGTCACAATAATAATAATAATAATAATAATAATAATAATAATAATAATAATAATAATAATAATAATAATAATAATAATAATAATAAGTATTTAGCGCTATTTCAAAACAACAACAACAACAACAACAATAATAATAATAATAATAATAATAATAATAATAATAATAATAATAATAATAATAATAATAATAATAATAATAATATAAAAAGTAATGATATAGAATTTAGCACAAACATTGTTTGAAACCTCTCCATAAAAAGCGATTTAAAGTACTGTACTTCAGTTATGGCGTCTGTATGTTTGCACATGCACGTTTGCGTGGGCTTCTTAATAGGGCTAGGGTTCAGAAATAATAACGTAACTCAGCGCTGGTGAGAGAGAGAGAGAGAGAGAGAGAGAGAGATTCTTCTGCGAGAAATACCAAAGAATACTGAATAATAGGCCTAATAAGGTTCCAAAAACGTAAATACAAAAGGCAAATAAAAAAATGATTCGTAGTCAAAATAAGACTGATTACAATGTACATCTGGTTTCCTTTTGAATTGGGATATTATTAGTCTGTTAAATTGATAATATAAACTGAAAATCTACAGCGCTTCCGGTAAATGTTGGGAAAACTCGTCAAGGTTAAAATCTCAACATTAAAAACTCGTAACTTATGCACATCAAATTCAGTTAAATTCAGTCATATTAGTAATAGGTATTTCACAGGCGAGTTGACAGATTAACAGATCTGAGCGGCGTGGCCTGCTTTTATTTAAATGAGATGCATGGACTTGATTTCCCGGTCAATGGATCTAGATTGATTCAAGGAGGATACTTCTACATATTGAATAGAATAGAATAGAATTTAGGCCAAAGGCCAAGCGCTGGGACCTATGAGGTCATTCAGAGCCAAAACGGAAATTGTCAGCAAAAAGGTTTGGAAGATGTAACAAGAGGGAAACCTCGCAGTTACGCTGTGAATCAGTTGTTAGGAGAAGGTAGAAAGTAAGATGGAAGGAAGAGAATATGAACGGAAGTACAGTAAAAGTAATGAAAGGGGTTGCAATTAGGGTCCGAAGGGACGCTGAAAAGAACCTTAAGTAATGTCTACAGTGCACCGCATCAGGTGCACTGACAGCACTACCCCCCAACGGGAACTTCTACATATTCTCAAGAATTAGCCGCGATTTATTTATCCAACAACCATATACCTGTTCTTAGAAAAGCAAATACCTAATTTACTTTCCGCTGCATTTAAAAGGGTGACTCCAAAGGCTAACGTTACCATTCCAGTGTTCTGCAAATATAGTGGAAAGATGTTCTCAAAAGGAAGGCCTTCTCAACCTTCGATAGGGCTTACTGGATTTGAAAAATTACAGGATATCCAACTTCGCTGTTTCAGTCAACAGAGACCCAAATTCATTTGCTTTACTTCTTCTACGTTTAACGTACTTTTTCCCATTTTTTATACGTGGTAAGCACGATGCCTTCTTTTGAAGGACTTTGATTTGGCGTTGGGGTAGACCGTAGCCTCGATCGGCTGCCTTATCGATAGAAAATCGAGCCGAAGAAAAAGTAATTTAGAATAACTCCTGATCTATGAGATCCCATAAATAAATAAATAAATAAATAAATATAATATAAATATATATATATATATATATATATATATATATATATATATATATATATATATATATATATATATATATAGAGAGAGAGAGAGAGAGAGAGAGAGAGAGAGAGAGAGAGAGAGAGAGAGAGAGATTTTGTTTTAATCAATTTATTGCGCATTGGCGTCAGACATTTAAGTACATGGTGACAGTATTAGTAATTACATCTATATGGAAATTAACGTATACAATAGAATTCATATGGAGTACAACAATGGCCTAGCTCTAGTAGAGAGAGAGAGAGAGAGAGAGAGATCTACTTGTCACTTTTTTAACAGATACATTATGTAATTGTAAGAGCCACAATGCTCTCTTAAATTAACTTCCTGAATTCTTCGCCTTTTTGTATACGCTTGTCACTAAAAAGCCTCAGATACAAGTACAAACAATATGAAGAAATTCTGCTACTCAGGTCGGTTAGGCGACCTCGTTTTGATACGCCGGATGTGGATTCGAACCTCGCTACGGACGCCAGAATTTCTTCATATTCTTTGCATTTGAACCGGGGCTTTGTAGTAACTAGCGTATCTAAAAAGTGTGAATTCGAGAAGTTGAGAGGGCATTGTGGATATTACAATTATATATATATATATATATATATATATATATATATATATATATATATATATATATATATATATATATATATTATATTATATTATATTTATATACTATATATATATATATACATATATATATATATATATATATATATATATATATATATATATATATATATATATATATATATATATACATATATACTGCATATATATACATACAGAGAGAGAGAGAGAGAGAGAGAGAGAGAGAGACTGCAGAGCACTCAGCCAGCCTCGCCAAATTTCCCTTAACACGAATCGCAACGGAATACTTTCTTTTTCTCCAGACCCATTCAAATGACATACAAATCTTCCAGGGAGAAACGTATCCCCTTACGGTAATAACGAGTTCCGGAGGGGGGTTTTTCCCACCGCGGGACAACCGGCGCAGCGCCTCGCTACTCCTTGTACCAGGCGTGGAGTGGCTTGGACGAGGAACAGCTGCAGACGGAGGAAGCAAATTCTCATCCTTGAGGAAAGTTGTGGTCGTCGCTGATTTTAACCACAGGAACTTTCTGAGCGTCTGACGGAGGAATATTGCTCTGTTCTGCCTCCATCGGGAAGGTGTCTGATTTTTGGTAGGATCATTAGCTTGGAAATGCTACTGGAAAATAATCACTCGTGGTTTGTTGGGGTGGTTGGGGAGTATGTTAATATTTCCGTCTGGAACTTATTACTATTTTGCTGCAACATCATTCATCTGAAAAATCATCCCCTACCAAGGATAAAGGCGGTAAGAAGAGGATTGTTCAACGGAAAAATTACGAAGCTTTCACTATGACTGATTGTCTGTATTGATTTGTACGAAATCATTCACCTGCAAAAGCTACGGAACAATGCACTGACTTTTGTGAATTCGGAATGCTAATAGTCTCTGTACGGGACGGTGGTATATGATTTTGCTTGCATCGAATCGTACAGAAAAAATTATCAAGTTTTCGCTACGATGGAAGTGACTTCTGGATTCTGATCGCGTTATCAACCAGGAAGCTTTAACCGAGCCATTCTTTGCTTTGTGTCATGGGGCGATTTCCCTAGATATTTGTTTCAAGATTTCTCGCACACTACAAAAGACAAATGTACGTGGTGACAGGATTTTTTCCTTTCATATACGACAAGGTGCCAACAGTCATCGTAACAGACAATGTTGATGGTTAGTTTTCAGGTAAAAGATTTTGAATTTTGTAAACGTTTCTCTGGAAAACCAGAGGAAATATGCCATGAAGTCAGTGTTCTAATACAGAATATAATCACTAATCACCGAACGCATTCATTTTGAACGAATATTTTTGTGTGTCTGATGAGCTAGTTTTGCGTGAGACGAAACAAAATGAACAACAGACGAGGAGAGAAGTATCTGATGAATGGTTTCCCACTGGCTGAGTGAGAATCACCTCTTCGAGGTCTTTTTTAAAAATCATATTACAGCGTATATTTTCCCAAATTACTAATCGTTCACGTATGTTAATCAACCTTTTCTTTAACTGCTTTCTCTCCATCACAACTGTGATCCACACTAGTCGCCTAATAAGCAGATACATAAATTCAATTCTTAGGTCAGCAGGCAAAAATGCCGCCCCTTCCTCGTCCCGCAAGAGAAAGACAGTAGAGGAACCTGACACAGATTGCACTAAAGAGGTTGTAACTGATTCTGGAAAGAGAGAGAGAGAGAGAGAGAGAGAGAGAGAGAGAGAGAGAGAGAGAGAGAGAGAGAATGAACTTACTGCAGACGGCACCATGGTTTCCATGAATATTACTGTACGGCAAAGACGGCAACATTTAGGACTAGTATAATATTACTTTATATATAAAAATCTAATACTTTATAGGACTATATAAAAAATAAATATATATATATATATATATATATATATATATATATATATATATATATATATATATATATATATATATATATATATATATATATATATATATATATATATATTCAACATGACACATTAAATTGCAAGTCGTCACTTTAGTTACAACCATAAAAGAAGCTTTCTGACGCAAGGAAATAACTTGCTCGACCTCCTTCCAGCGCACCCATACAAGTATGTCTCATTTACTCAGCTGATAAAGAACCTGTTTGTTGCGCCCATAAACAGTAGCATAAAAATAAATTACATCGGCTACTGCCAATCTGATGACTCTTGGAATTCATTACGGGGCATTACTGTTCGTATCAGACCTTTAGTCTGTGATTTCATGAAAGATTTTTTTTTTATTGCAAAGTGGGGTATTCAACTTATCACCGTTCTTCATAAACCTAAATCCACACAAGCATGAAGTGACGTCACTCTTTTGAGAAACTAGAATCGTCAGTCCTTTGTTCCCGTAAGACCTAAATCCGCTATATATGAAGAAACGCCGTTGTAAATAGGATGCCATCGTCGCGCATCATTCCAGATCTCATAGTGATGTCACGTTCACCCGAATCTCCTCAAAACTGGACGCCCTGTAGGAATGTGGACTGGCGTCGAAGGTGCAATTTTATTATTACGACTAACTGACGTCACTGTGGCTTCGATGGACTTGATTACTCTCGTGTGGATGGTGGCCTAGCTGTCTATCTGATGGTTTCTCAGGCTTGTTCAGTATGAATACATAATAATAGTGATGACGGTTATAAGGATAATAATTCTGTACCTCCCATCTGGCAGTTCAGTTTTACCGCAAGTGACAATGTGAACCAAGTCAACCATTTATTATCATTATTATTAATATTCATGATGTGCACACATATACATGAAATAAGACAAATTAACGCCATTGACTTGCAATCAAATTTTCCCACGCATATAAGAGAGACTGACCTGAAAATGTACCCAAATATACCGTGTGGAAAGACAAGTGACAAACAAGAATGGGTGCCAAGGCGTAAAAGACAGTCCAAAAATCAACGGGCCCTTTGTTCATTTGAAAGATGCACCATCGATTGCTGATTCAATGAAAGTTTTAGCTGGCGTCACGGGAACATCCCATCCTAAAAGAAAAAAAGGTTTGATGTTATTGTTTCTTCTATCTCGTCTGGGCTTTGGTGTAATAGGTTGCCCGTCCCACCGATCTTTACATTACAAAGAAAAAAAATCTCGTTTGACCCCAAACTGGAAGCTACTTGACCTATGACACCATTTCCTGCACCATTTTTTTTATTTAAAGCCGTTACATCCGTTTCATATTTTAGTAAACCTTAAGTGACAATACATGTTGGGAGAAGTGTTTATGTGACGGAGAATACCTAAAAGCTCGAGTAAAGGAAAATCCTATTCTGTAATAGGAAAGATTTTTATGGCATCGTTTAATAAAAGAAATTTACGCTCATGCTGTTTATGGAAACTTCCTTTGAGATCAATTTGAGATTCAATCTTTTAAAAATTGCATATTCCTAATAGTCTATTTAGAATAAAAAAAATCCTCAGTATTCTTTTTTTTTTTCAGGGGTAAGCTACATCCGTTAGACTGAGATTATCTTTTGATATGATGAAGAGACCGGGCGGGCAAATTACACTCAATCAAATATGGTCTTTGCAAGTGATGGAAGCAGAAAAAAATAATAAAAAATTCGGAACTAATGAAATTTTCTTTTAAGGCAATGTTATTTAGAAGCGAAAACTGCTCGAAAAATCTACTAATAAGCATTATTTCTCAAATGTGTTTAAAAGAGAGACACAGAGGACATTACCCTGTCGTACCCTCACGGTAATTGTAATTTAGAATAGAAAATACATTTCAGGCCGAAGGCTAAGCGCTGAGACTTATGAGGTCATTTAACGCTGAAACGGAAATTGAGAGTACTGTAAAAGGTTACAAAAGTGTAACAGGATGAAAACCTCGCAGTT
This sequence comes from Macrobrachium rosenbergii, assembly GCF_040412425.1. Taxonomy (NCBI): domain Eukaryota; kingdom Metazoa; phylum Arthropoda; class Malacostraca; order Decapoda; family Palaemonidae; genus Macrobrachium; species Macrobrachium rosenbergii. The sequence continues at coordinate 38,739,712 of NC_089777.1, forward strand.
GCACTATGAAACAATTTTAGGAGAGGGTGCAAAGTAAGATGGAAGAAAGACTATGAATGGAGGTACAGTAAAAGGAATGAAAGGGGTTGCAGCTAGGGGCCGAAGGGACGCTGCAGATAATCTTAAGAAATGCCTACAGCGCACCGCGCGTGAGGTGTACTGACGGTACTACACCCCCTACGGGGGCAATTGTAATTTAATTACCGGTAACCAAATTGCTCGTTTATTTATCTCTCATATTCGCTGAAGTGCAACGCTTTGGGTTTTCTCCAAACCAGCCAATCATATTTGGGATTTCTCTTCCCCCTCCCCCAATTCTCTCTCTCTCTCTCTCTCTCTCTCTCTGTTGCTCATTGGTATCATTCTAGGAAACTAAGTTCGCTCCCCAGGGCCTGGTGATGGAAAGAACGCCATGGGCGTGTACCTTATAAATCAACTATGCCTATGCTGATGTAAGCAGTGAATTATGTACCAGGTAGTTAGTCGTTTGATGTGAGTCAGCCATACTCCGTCAAAATATATAGCAAAATATCATAGTTAACAACGAGAGGCCCTCCACGAGGCAATCCTCACCCTACCGGTGTTGAACGATTTGTAGCGTGTTGAAAATCTCCCTCACCAACATTTGCCACATCTTGAAATGAGGACCGCTCCGAGAATCAACATCCGTCTGGCCCCACTCGCGTCACAGAGTCGCCTCAAAAACTTCAATTTTATTTACGACCCTCAAGAATTCGTCAGCCTTGTCAGGCAAGGAGTCAGTTGGATCGCCGCTATCTTTACAACGAGTTATTTTATGATCATTGCCTTCAAGAGCAGTCCATTTTTATCTAATACAATTTTTATTCTTGTTATTGTGTAATCAAATAGCTGAAAAGGGGTATCCTAACTCACCCCAGGATGATTGATGAAAATATTGTAAAATATACATTCAACAAGAAAAGATTCGATAAATAAACCATTATATATATATATATATATATATATATATATATATATATATATATATATATATATATATATATATCTGTGTATACACACACACAACACACACACACACACACACATATATATATATATATATATATATATATATATATATATATATATATATATATATATATATGTGTGTGTGTGTGTGTGTGTGTGTGTGTGTGTGTGTGTAGACATAAATATATAAAGTTGCATGTGTCAGTTTCAACACTAGTTTTCATTGGTTCCCAAATAATAATAATAATAATAATAATAATAATAATAATAATAATAATAATAATAATAATAATAATAATAACATAGTCTCAAGAATTACTTCTATCCTGTCAACTTTACATCGGTAAATAAACAAATGAAAAACAAATTCTTTGTTGAAGGGTTAATGTACGATCAAGAAGCCACCATTACGGTGACAATGTTCTTTTTTCGGTGGTCCTGAGCTGGCTATGATTGCCGAAGGGGTACTCCTAGCCATTCTCTCTCTCTCTCTCTCTCTCTCTCTCTCTCTCTCTCTCTCTCTCTCTCATTTTTTAAATAGAAAAACAATAAACTGCCTGAAATCATCACTGAACAATAACAGAAATAAACAGAAATATGACACATAATTCATAAATTTTAAAATATCATGTGTATACCGTAATCTCAACCTGAAATTGTTGGTAGCCAACGTGAGACGATGTGGCTGATTCTCTAGTCTCCCAAATAGTTTCTCACCATTAACGTTACTTTATCTAATCTCTCTCTCTCTCACTCTCTCAGCAGATAAATGCTAACCGGTTTAACGCAGGAAAAAAAAAATTGAGGCAAAATTCTGTTAATACTTCCTCCCATTTGAAAGGACGAATCGTCGATTTTAAATTGAAAATCAAAATTCAGGTTTGTGTTGTAAAGCTACATTAAACTTCAATTTTTCCTTATGCTTCACCACTGGAAAAATGTAAACATTTTCCGATGGCTGGAAAACCTTTAAATGAAGCTCATGTCTAACCCTATTTTCCGCAGGATGGTTTCTTAAAACTAAGTGATTCGTCCTTTAAGCACAGTTTTCTTGGTTAAGTGTAAATTTCCCTACGTAGACCTAACAAGAGTAATCAATTCATAAGCCTGTAACCGCAACAACTATAAAATTATTTGCAAACTTAAACTTTTTTCTTCACCTCACGCAGACTGATTTTCTATTTCCATGTAATATACCTTGATCATATTATTAGTATTATCATTATTATTATTAATGCATACTCATAAAGAATAAGCCTGATCAAGGTCTAGCGACCTTGGCCTAACAAGGTATTAACCCGTTAAGCAGTAATCCCATTAATTAACTACCAACATGTGGAAAGAAGAAAACCACAAGTACAACATATATTCGAAAATAATGAACAAGTACATGAACCTACAAGCAGGTTTAGGCTATACTGTACACACACATAGGAAATAATTTATAATCGTCCCTTCACCCATATCGAGGAGTAGCGGTTCGCTCGTGGGTGAAAAGTTGCCCCTGTCACACTGCCATGTAACCTAGCGTTGTCCATTTTCGCGTAGTGCTGGTTTTTTCCCCGTTCCTTTATCAAAAGTCCGTTAAGCTATGGGTGTTTGGTGCACGCTGTCATTGTAGTTACTCTACTGTACATTCATCATAGAAACCTATGTGCACTGCACAAATTTTGGCTTAGTCGACTGTAGCAATCTCATTTTCTAAAATTTTGAACAGCTCGGAATTTTCTATGCCTATTACACATGTGTGTGTCCAGGTGCAACGCAAAATAAATGCATAGACAGATAAAGCTACTTTTCTCTTAGTTCACAAAATTGCTTTACATCTCAACTCACCTAGTGTTATGAAATCCCGTCCACTAATTAAAATGTCCTGAAGAATGTCCAAAATCTTTTCAGCTTAGCCTTGGAACTGTGGAAATGCAATTTTGAGTTTGGTGACCTCTTCCCGGCGCACGCACTCTCAACACACGCACACAAGGACGCGTGCACGCACACATACACACACTCGATCTTAACGAGTAGTCGTCTTTCTTCTGGTTCGCCCAGTGTTGTGGAGTAGCGGCCTCGCGTCACCACCGCCGAAGCTCCCCGCCGATACTGACACAGTCAAGAGACTCAAGAATTACAAGAAGCGTTTTCTCAAGCGCTCCTTCTCGCGATTTAACGAAGTTGCCGCTCTTCGTTTACGTTTTCGGCGTGCTAGGACCAGCATTTTCTTCTTTCAGAGTTGCTGAAGACTATGCCGCCACTGCTCGCTCGTTTTTCTCGTAGCTGGAAAACCGTTAGGCGAAAACGTTATCTAATTGCCCTGCGCCTTCATTCAAAGCATTGCTTTTACATTTTGGTGGGGCGAAATTTGTCTCTATGGCATGATCACAGTGGGTATGAGAATCCCGTTCTTTTCATGAGGATGGGGAGCTAAATGGCAGTAATTTTAAGACATAGCACTCCTCTGCACCTGTTAGCGGCATCTGGCAACATTTATGGCGGCAGCAGTAGCAGCGCACTGGTCTGTGATGGTCACTTCGTTCGAGATCTTCATAAAGTTTCAGTTTCTTCTACTCTATAGATTTCTGTGGTCCACTTGTCTGTCATGATCGTTGGAAACCCACCTTGATATAACTTGAACAAATAATGTCCACCCATACCGTGAAAAAAGTTTCGTGGTATAGGCTGAAATTTGGTATGGTCGTGTAAGAATAATTATTACTGTACTTTGGCTACAAAGCAGGCTTTCATTTTTCCTAAATAAAAGCAAAGATGGGCACATTAAAACAACGTTAACTATTTCACTCAATTTACTTTTCCGCACTTTAAAGTACTGCCAATGATTATTGAGCTTGAAATCATTCGCACTTCCTTCAATTCGACAGAAAAATATATTTTTAGTAAGAAAGCCGAAATGCAACACATTATAGGAAAATGGCAACTTATTCGTAATGGAAAACAGTAGCATCTGCGTTCCAAAAATGAAACTTGTAAAAGCTTAATAAGGTGGAAATGTCTGCTACTTCCACAAATGCGGAAGTAAATATCTACCAACGATATTACCACGTACACACGGGAGCTACAGGTGAATGCACTGTCTTGGCCGCACAGAATCAAACTTCATTTGGAGATTCGAGTTGATACAGAAAAGATTCTCTCTCTCTCTCTCTCTCTCTCTCTCTCTCTCTCTCTCTCTCTCTCTCTCTCTCTCTCCAGTTAATACCGTAAAAACGTTTCTTATTTTATCACAGGGCTTCGGCATCCTAAGTATAGGGTGCCCCTTATTTTTCAAAATGCCTGTGTGAGTTTGGGACTGAATATACAGGAATTTAGGTAAAACTTCTCTTTCCTCTTTCATGACAGTCTTCCTGAATAACCCTGAAATATTCCATGATCCAGCCAAATTTACACACACACACACACGCATATATATATATATATATATATATATATATATATATATATATATATATATATATATATATATATATATATATATATATATATATATATATATATATATATATATATATATATATGAGATATGTTGTTTGTTGCGTTCTCTAAAGAGAATGATGATAGCATCAAAGTCCTTGGATAGCATTTTACCGTTTACTTCTCAACTGTGGCATCCTCTCCTTTCACTACGTTCCTGAGTCATTAATCATGTACATTTTTGAGAGGCGTGTAGGTTACCTTTTCTGGTAAATCATTTGCCATTTCAATTAATTTTTTAAGGAAAATTAAAGTCACAATAAAAGTCAGGAGCAACATCCTTGGGCAACATATATGAAGACAAGCATCACAGGCCTGACTTTTCTTTTTATTGGATTTAGTTTCTTAAAAAAAATGGAAACAGAATAAGGGGGAAAATATTTCCATCCAGTGAGCAGATAATATAAATAAACTCACTGCTGAAGACATTTTTTTCCTGACCATTTCTTCGAACTAATATGACTTACATGCTCTCCTGATGCACTACGTTTCGTGAGCAACAATTTAGATATTATTAGATAAATAATTTTTTTTCCATTTTCTACCAAATATTATCTTTGGAATTGCTAAGGTTTTTATTTCAAGATTCATTGTTCATCATGTAATACCCAAACTATATTAGAACAATTCCCATTAAAATACGTGATATACATTTACTGCCGATTTATATTCACTGTACAAAATCGCATTCGCATGTTATAATACGTTCATATTTCCTCGGCAAAAATACCTGCGAATTAACAAAAGTTACTCCCAAATGAGCGTGAAAATAAGTAAAAATGAAACTAATTCATATTCTCTTGTAAAGAATTGTTATTACCAATGCGACGGACACAAAACAATTAGTTCTCAGTCTTTCTGTCAAGCAGGACGTGACACCTCAAGGTCACTCTAAGATGAATGTCTTCGTGAGAACAGGTCAGTGTAAAACTACGCAAACCCCCGTAGGGAGGTAGTGCCGTCAGTGCACCTCATGCGGTGCACTGTAGGCATTACTTAAGCGTCTTTGCAACGTCCCTTTGGCCCCAGCCTGGAACCTCTTTCATTCCTTTTGCTGTACCTCCATTCATATTGTCTTTCTTCCATCTGACTTTCAACCCTCTCCTAACAATTGATTCATTGTGCAACTGGGAGCTTTTCCTCCCGTTACACCTTTCAAACCTTCTTATTATCAATTTCCCTTACAGCGCTTGGCCTTAGGCCTAAATTCTATATTCTATTCTGTTCTTTACGACGTAAACAAACTTATCACAATCTCTTCGTATGTATGTATATATATATATATATATATATATATATATATATATATATATATATATATATATGTGTGTGTGTGTGTGTGTGTGTGTGTGTGTGTGTGTGTAATCGAGACCGAAACGGGACTAGTTCAATTCAAGTTAGGCCTTCTCATATAATAATAATAATATAATAATAAAAATCTGATTTTTTAACTCTGCAAATTTGAGAGGTTTCATATCCTGAGAGTCATTATTATCAGTAGTAGCAGTAGTAGTAGTAGTTGTTGTTGTTGTTATTTTATTGCTGCTATTGATATCGGTGCTGATGTTGCTGCTATTATTATTCATAATATAGTTACATCCATTTGAAACAGGCCTAAAACTACAAGTAACTTTCTGAGCAAACATTTTTCGGGACAAAATGTCTTACATGAGAAGAAAAATTAATCTTAGCAGAAAGAAGCATAGCAATCTATGGGATAAAACTGAATAAAAATAAATCACTAATATCATTCATATCATTGTTATAACAAGCCAAGCTACAACCATGGTTAGAAAAGCAAAGTGCTACCTCCCAAGGGCATCACCAGTGAAAGCAGCCTAGTACTGAGAAGGAAATATTGAAGTCAGGAACTATCTACAAAAGAGAAATAACAAAGAAAAACAAACAAGATGCAAAAGTAAAATAGGTAAGACAAATAAAAAATAAAATATGAATGGGCCCCATAGTCAAATATTAGTTGAGAAAATAACAAGATGAACTAAGGCAGGCAACTGAGCGAAAAGAAGGAAATAATCGAAGATCAAATTTGTGAAGACAAAGTTCCTCGGCAACGACAACATTGATAAAACGGATGAATGGAAAAGAATCGTGTTTCGATTTTTTATGACTGTTTCGTTGAGAGAGAGAGAGAGAGAGAGAGAGAATACTTTCGTATGAATGGTCTCACCCAGGGGCGAAGATTACTTAGTCCGAGCCCCTCCAGTTCAGTCTTCCATACATGTGATAAAAGCCCTGATGATTCGAATACACCTTAGCGGCATACGGATCACTCGTGTCTAATTTTTTTTTTTTTTTTTGAGTCTTTTTCTGCTTCAACTTTGACCGACAAAAGTCGAATAATAGGCAGGTACCTAATTACTATTTTGGACGACAGAGACAAACTAGATATTTAAGGAACTCGCCCATATTGCATTCAATTATGATCTAAACCAAGGTCTAGATCTAAACGGATACCCCTTGCATTACGAGACCAGATGAAAGAAGAAAGAAAGAGAGAGACAGATAGACAGACAGAGACAGAGAGGAAAAATAAACTTCTGTCAATAATTTTTGTTATTCTAAAGTTCTGCAACTCCACACACAATGTGGGGCAGTAACGAACTCACGGATCAACTGGTCTGATTAATCTTCTGAGCCATTCAATTCCAGAATGTGGAATTCACTCCTTTCCTCAGTATTTTCTGAATCATTCAACTTGCCACGACTTTACGAAGATGAAGTTCATTAACTTTGTGGGGCTGCGCTTGTTTGGGGGAAACCATGGACTCGTCTTGGTCTCTGCACTATTTTAAAAGATCTGCACCACAGGAAAAAGAAAGAAATATTTATCCCAGAAAATTACAATGATAATAATGGTTATGATAACGACAGTCATGAATCTAATCTTTACAATTGACGACAGTTCTATTGAAACAACACCAAGACTCTCACAGAAGAGCCTCGATAAGTTCTCTTCTCAATTATGGCTCTAAAATGCGTTAAGGGCGCATTTCACGGGAGCTGACTGTCAATGAACGCCCCATCCGCCTCTTTTCTTCTTCGTAGAAAAGGCAGGAAATGCGAAACAAAAGAAACACCGCGAAGTGATGGAGATAAAATGTGGCAGATTCTTAAAAAGCTGCTTATCTGCGCTTCTCTTGCTCCTTTTACGGGCTGCTCCAGGAGCAAGAACTCTTTCTGGCATAAGACCAGCCTAATCAACTACGAACGATCTTGCTCACCTATTCATGGTAATGAAGCAGAGCTGCTCCTATTGATATGTCTAAATCTGACTTTATATTTGTACTTTAATATAACTATTATATAATATAAATAAGTCTAGATCCTACGTTAGGCTAAACTGGGTTAGTTTGAGTTAGCTATCTTTTCAATCGATTTCGGTTAACAGCAAGTGGTGCTTGGATGGATTGCTGCCCACTACAATTATTTAGCCACCCTGACCTTATTCACTGTGTAGGTAACGAGAGGCACAATGGGTCAGGAATCGATCCAAGCTCTTATCGCTGGTGAGGTGACCGTTTTAACAACTAGGCTACGACGACCCATATATATTTAAATTATAACGTGCATTAAATACTGCAGCAGAATCAGGAAATACGAAACCTGTTTCACTGGTTTATCTGGGAAAAATCCCGACAACCGGACTAGAAATCGTAGGATGAATTTTGATAATTATTTATTAACTTTCTCATGCCGAAAGTTTGCTAAGAGTAGATACACAGTGTATAATGGTACTTGCATAGTTAGGAATATACCATAGGAATTGTAGCAATTGTTTCAGCAGTATACTTCCTTTCTTCTTAAGCATTTGTCAAGTTGACGGCATTTCGATTAATTCCACGGTAATCATAACCAATGGGAAAGCAAAAGTAAAGGTACCGTACAAAGTTGAAACTTACAGCGTACAATGTACAGCCATTGTGTATAAAGAGCGTTTCGACAAGGTTCTTAAGAAACGGGGGTATAGACTAAGAATCCTTGAACTGGGAACAAGACTAGAGAGTAATTGAAGTTCATTCAAACGAAATAGATTTTGAAGGCGATATTTAGATTTTATGAGCTTTAGTAGATCTATAACAAGCATGTAATTCTTTGTGGATCATCAGCCATTGCCATTATTTACGTTTACTTGAATACAGTGACCTTGATCAACACCTACACATAGGCTGGATACACTGATCTAAAGGGGAACGTGTATCTAGATGGGTAGGCTACTCAGATCTATAGCTGGGATACGCTGATCTTAATGGATTCCGAGATCTAGACTGGTTCATTGCTCTTAATGAATACACAGATCTAGGCGGATACAGATCCATGTTGATACAATGACCTAGGCGGATACAGTGACCAGTACGGAAAAATGGCTCCACGGATAAATAGACCTTAGCGAATGCATACCTATACACTTAAGGGAAAGTATAGATTAAAGCAGATTGCCCTGTTCAGTGTCTGCTCCCTGCCAACTTTTAATCGAATATTTAAGTAAGGACGTGGAAAAACAAAGCAACAGATGATATCAAGTTCGCGTGTACCTCTGAGATCTTGAAAAATGTTATCGCTACGTAGTGATGTTGTGTTGTATAGACAGGTTAAGTATAAGGTAGAATGAGTTTGTAATGCAGGATTAAATAAGCAGCAAAGGAGTCAAAATATACACAAGCAGTGCTCTTTCATTTGGAGTTGAAGCGACCTCTATCTTACACTCTTACCACCCTAAAAACAACTTCCAACCCACTCAGTGCGGAAAAGAGGTGGAGAGGGAGGTAGGGCGCGCGCGCACTCGCACATGGTGTCGTGTTCAGGAATGTGGACTAGGCTAGACCGGAAGGGTGATGATGATGATGAGACGTAACGAGTATTTTTTTTTAATTTTCGTCTAGTGGCGCGTTAGAATATACTATATGAATAAAATATCTGAAAAACATGTTTCCATTTTCTATGATAAACAATCGAAGTTGTCTTCTGTTTTGTGTCTCTTGTTCTTTGAAACGTCTTTTCTGCATACTTCGACCCATTTTTGTTACTTTTGGTTCGTCATCGCTGAGTAAAACTGAGAAACTCGAAGTTGCACTCCAACAGAAGAAAATGTGAGCTGATATACCAAACAACTTTCCGTGGTGAAATCTGTTTTCCTCGAGGTGTGTGTCTGCCAGCACTCAGGTTTTTGACTGGGAACTGGAGGATTCGAAAGCATTTACTGTTTTTTTTTTTTTCACTAACCTGGATTAGCATCGCCATTTTTCTTCACTTTGAAGCTAAGGAATACACCAAGGAGAAAAAAGATATATTTTTATACCCTCTACATTTGAAAGGAAACCGTAAGGGGTGAGGGCCTAGTACCATCTGTGCACCTCACGTGGTGCACTGTAGGCATTATCAAACGGTATTTGCAGAGCTCCTTCGGCCCTAACTCCATCCACTTTTTAGCCTTTTACTTTGGAACCATTCCTGCTTCTCTTCTTCTATCTTGCTGTCCAACCTCTCTAATGCAATTGCGAGGTTTTCCCTCAGTTTCATCTGCAGAACCTTGAGCTTCATTTATTTGCTGTCCGACCTCCAACTCCCTCTTTTCACTGTCTTAATTAAGCACTAATTGGCCGAAAGTGCCCCAGTGCTTGGCTCTGTGACCTATATTTCATGAATCAATCAATCATGACGCCTTTGTACTTCCCATTATCTAGTACCACTAAAAAAAACGACAAAGTAATAACAGCGCTGAATTAACAGCTTTAATATGCAAAGACTAATGAAACATGCAACAAACGGCCTTATCTCTCCGTGCCCGAAATAAAAAAACTGTCTTTTTTAATTACTACCTTTAGATACCTTTATTGAATACGAATTAGCTTTTTATTCTTGAAGTACTACAGGATTGCTTTATTTTCAATCGGCGTTTTCAGAAGTTCAATGACTCGCTTGCGGAGCCAAGCTTGTCTGAGGCAGCGATGTCTGTTTCTGTTGCTTTCCAGATTTTTCAAGTTTCAGAGTTCGATACTGATCTGTTATCACCGTGCTTTCTAGATTGTTCAAAGTGTTTTCTTTATATGTATAAGCTTTGGAATATATGTCCTGCTTTCGTTTTCCTTTAACCTCCCCTAAGGTCTATTGCTTTCCTAAAGGAAAGACTAAGCACTTTTTCCTCTCTTTTTCTGTTTCACAAGACAGTGAATAGATAAAAGATAGGCTATATATGTACACACACACACACATATATATACACCTATATCTATATATATACATACAATCCATATATACATATATATATATATATATATATATATATATATATATATATATATATATATATATGTGTGTGTGTGTGTGTGTGTGTGTGTGTGTGTGTGTGTGTGTGTGTGTGTGTTTCCTAACAATAAACCTCACATTATAAGAAAGAAACAGGCAACAAAAGCGGTCTGCAAATAATCGAACATGCTGCTTTCATCGTTTGTTCTTAGACAAAATTCCTTTATTCCACTATGGTGGAAACCAACACAAAACTGAAATATTTAATTGAAATTTATTGCAGCCACGCATCGACAATAATCCTTGAACTTCCGCTCCAAGGCTAACATCAATTCAAGCCCAACATGCGATTAAAAAAAAAAGAACCACGGAGTTAAAGCTTGTGCCATTCGGGCGAAGGGACCTTCATCCTCGCCTCGACTCACTGGCCGCACTGTGGCGGTTGACCCAAATACTGTTTGGGCTCGCGCCGGAAATTTTACGTCAGCTAGAAACATTTCACTTCGGATGGAGCGTTCATTGCGGAAATTCAGATATCTGGATGTGGTTTTTAATTATACTTTTTTTGTTATAAAGACTACAGGGCTCATGAGATTTCCTCACGACACTGGCGATGTTCTATGTTCCTATTTTGTGTTAATACTTTGATTACAGACAGGCATACACACCCACACACACACACAAACACACACACTCACACGCGTACACCAATCATCTGCTAGTCATGATTACAAGAGCTAACAAAGAAATGTTTATATATGCCACATGAAATTCATGGCTTCCTGCTTTTCTTAGCTTTCACGGTGTTTTCATCTAATAACCTAGTATCCCCTTAGGAAAAAATCCGAAGAAAATTGCCTTTTAGAGTGCATGGCCTCGATCCCAAAATCCACGAGAATCGAATTTCGATACTTCATCATTTCAATGAGTGTTGAGTGTGTAAGGTACAGGTAGACGCTTGCATACAGTTCCATTTCTTAGATAAAATGGTTCAGGAAACAGTTTTTTTTCTATTTTTTTTTTTAATACTTCATTTGGAAATAGTAGATCTAAAAGCTACTGTCTCGCAGACACGCAGGAATTTCAATGAACGTGTGGAAAACCTTTCCCAACAAAATGGATGAATCACTGTACCGTAGATAATAAAATAAATTTCAATTTAATTAGGAAAATATGCCTTAATTTGTATCTGAATAATATTTGAAGGATATAGCACGCATAGATAAAAAGACAAACGCTAAGATATAATGCACACACACATATACTGTATATGTATATATATATATATATATATATATATATATATATATATATATATATATATATATATATATATATATATATATATATATAGATTTATATCCGCATAAAACAGGGGAATGACACGTTTTCAAAATAACTTACCTATGTTAAAAAAATATGTAGAAAATATAACTCTCATAAGTACTTGGTTGCATTTCAAAAATCAAGATAAGAAATATTACACACTGTTTACTGAGAGATCACCAAATACTGCGCAAGAAATAAGAAAAATGTTGCTCTCGCTTTAATTTGTAAAAAGGAACAATGTATTTATGTTGTCAGTTAATAATACACTGATACCGCAGATATATACGATCATTTTGACCATTGTTTTGAAACATGCCAAAATTACAGTTTAGATGGCTGGAATCGAATCATTCCTACCCAATTTAACAAGGTCAGCCTTATGCCATGTGTGGTGTTTTTAGACTTCCATGTGGGTCTAGAGAAAATGCATAGTCATCACAGCATATTGCGAATTCTGGTGTTATTTTGTTAAGATGTAAAATCAAATAAGATTACAATTTGCTTCCGCGAGCAAGCGCCTGTGCTGAAGCAAGACCAGCTACAGCTGACAACAATAAAGTGAAAAGGAAAAAATGAGGTTGCTTGGTCCACGTGAAAATGGATTCCGTATTCGTTTAAGTATCATGTCAATTCGATTTTTGAAATGCTGATCTTGCACTCTTATGATTAACGCATTCTGACAACCAGAGTGTAGTTTTCGTTAGGGATACTGACTTAAGTTGAGGATAATTAGGAAGTAAAATTACAAGTTTGCCCTGCATACACCTTCATCATAGGACCGTTTAGATACTGAGATTGTGGAAAACATAAATCTTGTGTACCAGGGCCCTTTATCTTTGTTTTGCTCTGCATGAACACACCACACACACACACGCGCACACACGCGCATACACACACACACACACACACACACACACACACACACACACATATATATATATATATATATATATATATATATATATATATATATATATATATATATATATATACAGTATATATATATATATATATAGATAGATAGATAGATAGATAGATAGCTAGATATAATCAAGTGTGTGTGCGCGCGCGCACTCTTCCCGTCCTATGTACGAAGCCCTAAAGGTTTGCATCGAAGGTGAAAGAAACAACGGCCATATGATCGTTGCTATCGGAATGCACAATACCTGTGAAGATCTGGAGCGTACCACCTAGTGCTTGGACGCACCTGGAGTCTTACGACAATTAATGTCCTCTGAGAGCTTTGGATGATTTAGTCTCATGGCGATTGCTCAGTAACTTTTAATATACAACAACAATGTGGCATAGCTCTAATTGATAGTATGAATTAATAATTTTTATTCTTCCTTTTCCAACACTTTTGGTTGACGCGATTTTTACGTTTTCTTCTTTTCCTAATAAAGTCGTTTGTTTACTTATTAATTTACTGCATGGATGTGGTGGACAGAAAATTATGTCTATTTGCAAAACCACTTTGATAAATGCATAAAGGCACATTCATATAAATATGGAAATGTTTGGATGCAGAATATAAAAAACAGTACTCGTACCTATGTAGGTGCACAATTATATGTAAACCGCAAATGCTTCTGTCTGACCTGATATTACCAACTAACCTAATAACTCACATTTAAAGTTAGTATACGTTAGTACACATGCAAGTGTAAACTCATCTGTGCCTAGCACACGCAAGTTGCAAGCGTATGTTAGGTCAGGACATCCTTTCAAGTTAACCTCGATTGGAATAACGGTAAGGGGCGCAGAGGTTGACTGTTGGAGCTGTGAAACGTCTGGCAGAACCGTGCATCGAGGTCCCATGAGGTCGTACCGTACAAGGTAGGTAGTAGCATTTTTTCCATTTTTCATGGGAGGGGGCAGACTCAGGAGGTTATAATCGTTATGACCTCTTTGGATACAACGTGGGAAAAATGATGGATATAAAGGTTCTGCTAATAAGTCTTTTCTTTGTTAGACGGAAGCGCTGCCACAAGATATGAATTTTAGACTTTTTAATCGGCTCTTATTAACTTTGATGTGAATAGGACACATTAAGTTTTGGACAAGATAAAGTTCAACATGTTTAGCACGTATACACAAATATAGAGAGATAGATCAAAGGCACAATATTGTTTAGTTTCTTTTTTTATAGATGGAGATATATGTATATATATATACATACATATATATATATATATATATATATATATATAGATATATATATATATATATATATATATATATTCTTGGGGACTGAAAGTGGTTCTATCAACCGGCAGACCTCTTGAAACGTTGCAGCATTAATAAAGTAATTAGAAAAGGATTAAAGGACCGATCCTTCATCCTACACCTACTGATATATATATTCTTTATATATATACACGCCTTCCGCATATATATTTATATATATACAGTATCATATATGTATATATATATATATATATATATATATATATATATATATATATACGTGCGCGTGTGTGTGTATATATAAAGAATATATATATCAGTAGGTTTAGTGTGTGTGCGTGTGTATGTGTGTGTATGCGGTTCTATCAAAATTATGATAGGACTGATTTTTTGCATCTTGCGCGCTTTCGCTATATATTTTCTTACTTAATTTCTAAAAAGTATATATTTTCCATTTTTCTCTTGTTCTTCCAAATAATTTATTACTCATTCGTTGCATTGAGAGTGAGTCAGATAACTTGACAATTATTTGAATTTTTATTTTGTCTAGATCTGGTACTTTTGAAGGTGAGGAATTCATTCTGACAAAAGATAACCATTAATTAAATAATATTCCTTGCTTAATCTGAATTATCTTTACGCAAATTATATGTTCCTCATTTTTATGTTTTGGATGATATAATAATACAAAGATTTTCTTTGAATCTGTTCTACCGAATGCCGTTTTCTCTATTGTCGCAGGAGATACTCATGGAGATTGACACCTTTGGCACCATAGGACTGGGAACAATATGATTCATCAAGACATCTTTCTTGAAAACGTGAACGCAAATAGAATAATACAAAAACAACAAAGCCCAGAACCACCAATACTTTTCGTACCCAAAATTGACAGTAAGACCAGCGCCATTCATTTTGAGAGATTTCAACGTCACTGGAAGTAGATATCATATATATATATATATATATATATATATATATATATATATATATATATATATATATATATATATATATATATATATAGAGAGAGAGAGAGAGAGAGAGAGAGAGAGAGAGAGAGAGAGAGAGAGAGAGAGAGAGAGAGAGAGAAAGCAATTCTTAATGTTAATTCTCATGCAAATTATTGTCAAGAAAGGAACATGAAATACAATATCTTTAGTCAAAGAAGGAATATAACAAATAAATCATGGAAATGAAATGCATTTTTGTGTTTATCAAGTTATCTTGAAGGTATACTCCGGCTCTGGTTATATTCTGGAGTTCCCCCTAGCGCTGGAACATAGTTAATTTAATCTAAAAACAACGGTAATTACCTCACATTGTTTATCGTCGTCTTAGATACAGTTACCAAAGCTTTTCCATTTTGAGAATTCTTCACGTATGCTGTGCTATCAATTTTTCGCCCCCATGGTTCCTATCAGTTACAAGGAGTGTTACACGATACACTGGCTTAGAAGAAAGTTCGATCCTCGCTGGGAGAGTGGGTTCCGTTCTCAACTAGCACTCTGCTGGCTGCGAGTTCGAATCTCCGACCGGCCAATGAAGAATAAGAGGAATTTATTTCTGGTGATGGAAATTCATTTCTCGCTATAATGTGGTTCGGATTCCACAATAAGCTGTAGGTCCCGTTGCTAGGTAACCAATTGGTTCTTAGCCACGTAAAATAAAACTAATCCTTCGGGCCAGCCCTAGGAGAGCTGTTAATCGGCTCAGTGGTCTGGTTAAACTAAGGTATACTTTTTTACAAGAAAGTTATAGTTGTTTACAAGAAAATTGAGTTGTTTGCCTCACCCTTGTCAAACGATCAGCTGAGTCACGATAGGATGGAGCTGGGGATGGATGAGAGAGAGTTGCGGAGACAAGCTGATATTGAGCTTGCAGATGGGGATTAATAGATGGTAGATATATTAAGGCAGATGCAAGTGCACTGCGTATTTGATGGGCATTGTTGTCAGGTTCGTTCGCCTCATCTGTTCCAAATGAGATGTAGTAACATTTCAGGCCCGTACCCAGAGTTTTTTATAGGGTGGTCGTTTTTCCCAAAACTGGACCTTTTCTTCTATATATATCATTGCATATATAGGTATATACAAGATGAAATACTTGAAGATGTTATTTTAGTTATATTAAGAAGAAAAACTGGGCATGCGGTCCATGCCCTTCTACCCGATTAGATGTTATTCAAAGTACTGACCCTTTGGTTAACAGAATTTTTTACCTATAATGTTGAAAGTTTGCACTGAAATTAAAAAAAAAAATTTTTTTCAGTTTTATTGATTGATTCATTTAAATGTTAACAATAACAAATAACATGCATATTACTTTATTTATTGTTATGTTACATATACTTTGACTTAGCAAAAGACAATAATTAATAAATATTCTAAAGAGTATGTATGTGATGCAATAAAAAAAATCAACAAAATTTAGAAATAAAGAGGAGAAACTGCAGTTACCATCTATAGTTGTATATGAAAATTTTCGAACGCACACTACAAATGAAAATATAAAATGTATGTATACTTCATATATTTGTACAAATAATAAACTACAAACACAAACAATCTGTAGCAATGATATAGGATGAAAGGAATTTTCTTTAATATGTTGGCCATATGATTAAATAGTTTCTTAATGAAAGAAGGGTAATTAACACGTTCTTTTATGCTCAAAAACAACGAAATACTAAAGCAGATTAGCCATCTCGATGACGTAAATTCCACGTTGCGGCAGCCTTGCTGCAGTGTAGTCATATTTCTCTGACCAGATTATCGTACAACAGCTTTAAGATTATCGTTTCTCTACTAAAATCTACAAATGTGGTGGCCTATATCATATTCCTATTATCACTCTTGTATTTCCTACTATTAAAGAGTGATGTTAATGTTTCATAACAAAATTTATAAAAGAAGACTTGCCAAAAAAAACAAAAGATTGTTATTTATTACTTTATAAGTACAGGTCAATGAAAAGGATAGTCACAGAAAATATGGACTTCCAGAAATTTTTTTTTTGGGGGGGGGGTCTTTTGGCCCTCCGACACCCCCGCCCCCCTCGGTACAGGTCTGCATTGTTGTAGGTGTTGTTGAGTTGTTTGCAAGAAGTTATGTGCATTTTGAATAAACAGTGCGTAATCCCATAGTTTAGGGGTCCATATTCACTGCTCCCTTGTGTGTATATGTTTAAGTTTTCTTTCCTATTTTCAATTTCTTCTTTCGACAGATCTGCAAACAGAAGTATACTTGCTAATAACGAGCAGTTTATCTGCTCACAGTAGCAGAGATTGTAAAAAACAAAGGGAATAAAGCTCTGCACCTCACGCGAATAGTGCAGTGTGCCCGCAACTGTGTTTGTGGGGTGGTGTTTAGGAATCAGGAACCAGGTAGGAACCCGGCACTGGCTCTTGCTCTACAGCAGCCACTTTTTGATAAATCTGAAAAAATGAGCAGTTTATCTGCTTACAGAAGCACAGATTTACGATTTTCTCAAAATTCTATGGGTCCGTGTCCCCTGAGACATGTTTTTGTTTATTTGCGTCCCCCTTTATTCCCTATGTTTATCTGTAAGCAGATAAACTGCTCATTTTTTTTATTGTTTTCCATGATTCAATAAATATTTGATAAATCTGTATGCTGATCTTGACTTTACCTTATGCACTTAATTTGGACTTCTAAACTGTAGGACTACCAAACAGTGATGATCATAATAATTATGCGTTAGCTATTTCGATTCAGTTGTTAAAGCTCGTCACCTCTTTTGGAGGTTGAAAGGGTGCTTTCCATTTTCTTTCGAAGTTCCTCCTTTCTCTGTAAAGAAAACGTTTTCCAGAATCAAATCTCTACAGAAAACGTGTAATGTAATCCAACTATAGTTATCGTTTCCAATGGGCATTGCAGGAACCATAGAGAAGTGAAAGCAGGAAACTCATATATTTTAGCTGAATTGGAGTCCTGGTCACCGTGGACTATGACACAGAGATACAAGGAAGGCGTACTGTGTACAAATTGAAAGAGTTTTAATAAAATTGCAAATTTTCATGGACCCTCCAATCCATATAACGCTGATACATCAGAGTAATGAGATAGTTATACCTTAGTACCTTAAGGAATTTGATAAAAAAATTATCTTGGAAATGATATAAAAAAATATTTTTGGTATTTGCTTATTCAAAAAGTAATTGTCATCAGATTCGCAATGTGATCTGGCAACTATGGATTAGAAATTCAAAGTTTAGAGTTAAGCTGTTTATAAACCACCTAAAATAATAATAGTATGACAAAGGTCAGTTTTATTATTATTGTTATTAAACCCGTTAACGTTTGCATATAGACAAGATAAAACTCACTATTAATTATTTGTTAAATAACAACAGGATATTCAATCGTTCTCTCAGAATAAGCCAGCAGACTGTCTGTTATTTCTTGTTTACCGTTAACATTAAATGCTTTATTATTATTTGGTTAAATAGAGCTTGATATACCCGACTTCAACCAGCTCATGATTATGCCTTGAACTACAAGTTTCTTTTATTACAATGCATATATAACTCTTAGGGTTTTATTTCTTCATTGACTACTTACAGTATAATCATATATTTGCAAGATTCAATAATTATCGTAATTATCATTGTGGAAGTGAGATTGATAATGAGAGCCGTTATCAATGTGCAAATGAGATCGATAATGAGAGCTGTTATCAACGTGTAAATGAGATCGATAATGAGAGCCGGTCAAGCTCTCTGAAGCTTTCTCTACAAACTGTAATTTATCAAGACAACAGAAACAACGAGAATAATACCCAAGGTAGCCAACTGCTCTGTCAGTCTAAC
The DNA here is from genome assembly GCF_040412425.1 of Macrobrachium rosenbergii. Taxonomy (NCBI): domain Eukaryota; kingdom Metazoa; phylum Arthropoda; class Malacostraca; order Decapoda; family Palaemonidae; genus Macrobrachium; species Macrobrachium rosenbergii. The sequence goes on from NC_089777.1 coordinate 38,758,799, forward strand.
TCGGTCTTGCGTCTTTCAGCATCTTACCGCTGAGGGTTTCACCTAACAGTTTGTTTTATTCATATATCTGGCAAAGATTAATCGGCTACGTTCATTAAGGTGATATCACACGAGCAAAAACATGAGCGGCTCCTGTTTGCCACACAAATTGGCTACTTGGTGCTGAATTTGGTTACTAGATGCTAAGGAACCTCAGAAAACGAGCTGGTGTGACACCGCCCGAACAGCTGGTCGGTTACCTTAGCGCATAGTTTCTGCAGTGACTTCTCTTCTTTTTCTTCTTCTTCCTTTTTTTTTTTCGTCACATGCTTTTTTTTATTATTCGGACCCTTCAGAGATCTATCTCCATTTCTCTTGTTGCATTATTATTTATTATTATTCAAAATGTGTACACCTTTTTCAGTCTAAGAGGATTTTTACCTGTTTAAAACTTCCAAGGAATGGAATACACATTATTATTATTATTATTATTATTATTATTAAAGGTATACATATGTAAGTAACCATGCGTCTATGTGGACACTTTAACAAGGTGCTGCATTATACTGTAGTCTTATGCCTAAAAGTACAGAAAGAGAAAGAAAGAAAGAAAGAATTTTGTCGTTACTAAGAATTCATCACCGCCAACCTTGACCCAACCACCCGGTTTACTGTTTTTTTTTTCTCTCTCTCTCTCTCTCTTTTTTTATTAGTAACGGGACCTTCTGCTAAGCCCGCACAGGTCCTATAATTCCGGAAGCCAGTCCCCAACCCTCTTTACCTACTCCCTCCCTCCCTCCCTGGACCCCCAACTTACAGCACTCCGTGAGGTGTGTAACACCTGGGCATAAATATTTCTGCATTTTTCAGAAATAACAAGAAACTGGAGGAGATTTAAGAAGTGTCTGTTAGTCACGTACCAGTGCTGAAAGAAGGTTGTTATTAATATCTAGGCCTACAGCACAGTGCGTGGAAAAATCCAGGATCTAATGATTACTGTACTGTAATAAACCTCTGGCCAAAAGAACCTTGGATATATATATATATATATATATATATATATATATATATATATATATATATATATATATATATATAGATAGATAGATAGATAGATAGATAGATAGATAGATAGATAGATAGATAGATAATTTTACCTGCAATAGTGCAAATAAATAAGCATGCAAATATTGAATAATAATCACTCTTTCCAAGGACACTGACATAACCATCAAGGCCTACAGAACTCTGGACGCAAATATCATCTTATCAAAAATGTTATAACGTTTAATTACCCAAGCCTACAGTATCTTTAATATAATTATTGCTATATCTATAAGACTTGTTGTAAACTTCTAGGAATACTAAAATTTGGATTTGGACATCAGTGTTCTGAAAATTATAAACATTCTTAGGTATATAATATTTTGGATATGATTGCACTTTCTACAGGTATTGTCGTAAATGAGTAAATCTCCAGTATCTAGGATATAGGCAATCTTGGGACTAAATATCATTGTGTACAAAAATATGTTGCTCGTCGTATAGTACCTTTGGTATATGAGCAATTATAAGTGAAATGACTTAAATTGTCGCTATTCGATGAGCAACATACTGCCCATACACATCTCCGGCCAGAGAAAAGCAAGAGAAAGAAAAGGAAGGGAAAAAAGCACGATTTACGAGAGTCAGTTATAAAATCTCGCAGTTTGTAGTATCTCTGTCCTCAATGCGGATTAATACTTTCCCAGGTAAAACAGAATTAGGAAAATCACTGTCATTAAACAATACAAGTTTACCATATTTTAGCACGAAGTAGCTCTTTTTACTTTTACTGAAACTGAAGGAACTGAATATGGAATTGATAATACCATAGGTTTCTTGTGGAGCGTTTGGTTATAGCAGAAGGGTAGCTCGAATGGCCTTCCAAGATGATACCGTAGATAAATGAAGCTCTTTTGTAACAAAAAAAAGATAGAACAAATTTTGAGATGATACTCTTTACATGTGATACCCACCCACACACACACATACACACATACATACTCGTATATATATGTATATATATACTGTATATATGTGTGTGTGTATGTATGTATGTATGCCGGTGGTGAATCCTCAGGACATGTGTTCTTTATCTTAAAATAAGTCATGAATATCAAGTAGATATTTTGTTATTATATATTATTAACTGTAAATATGTGTACACTGCATATATAATACCTAACACTTTGAAAATTGCCAGGGCAAATACTCATATGTTCATTACACTGGAATCAAGTATTAAACACTTAAATATAATCTCAACCCAGGTACAATCTAATGCACTTTTAATATAAAGGATGAAGCAGAGAGCAGGGCTTGTTGCTCTGCTCAGCGCCCGAGAATAGGACGTTTCTTAGTAAAATCGTGCCCGAGCAAACCGATGACGTTACAGTCTTCATGAAATATGATGCGCTGGGAAGTATAGCTTCAATTGTTCCATCAGTAGCCTACATCACGTGTGCTGGTACTTACACTGTTTTATCACTATTGTAATGATAAGACTTATAAACATTCTAAACGATCAGAGAGAAGTCTATTTTTGATATGAAGAAAATCAAGTATGAAAGTAAACTCTATCTAGAAAAGCCGGAAGCTTATAAGCTTGAAAAGTTATCACGCAACCTGTTACAAGTACAACTACAGAGAGGACTCTTTCTACTTTAGAAAGAATCAAAACCTACTGCAGTAACGCTTATGGAGTGGAAAGATTATGATCTTTAACCCTGACGACAATTGACAAAAACTTTATCCGAGTATTTAAAAATGAAACGCACATTTCGTGAAGAAGTGGAAGAGAAGTTTATTTAAATGAAATAAAGAGGATTGCAGGATTCAATTATAAATCAAATCCTGAAGAAGACAAAGTGAGAAGAAATCACAGCAAAAGAAAGGCATGTTTTGCCTGGATTCATACACCGTAGTACCGATGCATTGTATTTTAGTACTGGTAAAGTATCTAGAACAAAGGCACAGTTAAACTTTTCATTGAGTTATTTCACGTTTTCAAACAATATTTCTTCACTTTGCATACGCTATTTTCAATTTATATGAGGGAATAATTAGTAGGCTATATTAATAATACAAGGGCCTGCACAGGACTAACTGAACTGAATAGTTTATACCTACTTCGGTATAGCATCCCCAACTCTCAAGATCCTCAACAAGGATTTGCTACTAATATATATATATATATATATATATATATATATATATATATATATATATATATATATATATATATATAAATATATATATATATATATAATATATATATATATATATATATATATATATATATATATATATATATATATGCGTGTGTGTGTGTGTGTATTGCCATATGCAGTTAACCTTGGAAATGAATGACACCCAAGGGGAATTACACATGAGAAGCACCTCTACTCTGACCAGGATTCGAACTTACTGTATTATGTAGCCGAATGGACAACCCGCAAATCAACCCAAAAGCCATAAGTTTGAATCCTGATCAAGATAGATGTGCATAGCTTACAATGATTTTAATGTTTTTTTTTGGCTTAAGAACTAAATGCATAATCAAAATTCATGTCGGAATCGGCGAATTATATACAGTATATACATATATATATATGTATATATATATATATATATAAATATATATGTGTGTGCGCGTATATATATACATATATATATATATATATATATGTATGTATGTATATATATAGTACATATATACATATAGATAGATAGATAGATTGACAGACAGATAATCCTCTGTGTGTGTGCGCGCGCGCGCATGTGTGCGTTTACATTATCCGAATAGCAAATAGCATTTCAAGGTGGAATGACCTACAAGAAGGGCAGCGGAATGACGCTGATTTGCTTTTGTGCTTGTTCATAAACAGATAGGACACTTTTTGATCGGGGCAGTGAGATATATTTCAAGACACAGTCTGACATAAATGACAAATCCTTTGAGATGAATATGCAAATTTTTTTACAAGGTACTTCCAATTATTAATTTCTTCAAGAGCAAATTGCTAGCAAATGATTAAAACAACAGTATAGAACAACTCGCAGGTATGTACATAAAAACATATTAATACACACACGCACTAATTGCAAATCACGCAAACAATTGCCGTGTTACTATGTTTTGAGGGTAAATAACATAAATAAAAAAAAAAAATTAGGTAATTGTTACTCACCACCCGAAGATGATTTACAGCAGGTCACTTCCCACGAGACAAACTTTGCACAGTACTCGATCTTGAGAATCTCCCAGGGCTCCGAGTCCCCAAAAACAAATTAGTCACACTCCGATCATTTTATAGGTTTGGCTGGTCTCACTGAAGACAGCATCATTACATCTCCGCACTCATTGTTGACCTGTAATGTTAATGGTCATTATTCTTCCCATAACGTTGCCCTTCAGTAACTTCGACAAAAATAACTGGACTTCGACTGGCGATACGATATGACCACACATGACACAGCAATATTTTACTGACTCTATTGTTATGCTTCTCCAAACTTTGACCTCGAATAACGCCCACACTATCGAAAATGGGGCTTAAGATGACAGAACAATAGGACCATCGTTGTGACTGAAAGTTCCAATGAGCCACTTCGACCAGGGGAGTTCAAAAGACTATTCCACGAGAAGACTGTGTACCTACGCTGAAACCCTCCTAAATTTATGGATTATTAAAGATCAAACACTTAATTCCGAGTGAAGGCTAAAGAATTGCCGAATTAAAAATATTTTAGTACAGTGGACGAAAAATATAAAATGGTAGAAACCTTAAAAACAGAAAAAGGAGAGACACCGAGAAAAGAATAGAAAAGAATACTAATGCTCCCCTCCTTTCCGAAGATGACTTTTCTACAGAAGTACCTAAATTAGGATAATTGTTTAGTTCTCATATTTTCAAATTTAAACGTTTCAGTGTGCTTTTGGAAGATCTGTTTCTATTTTCAAAAAGAGATGCGTACTTTGTAAGTTTATTCTTATTTCAAATGTAATTTGTAAAACTGTTCTCATTTTCAAAATATTTAAAAATCCATCTCAACGTTCCATTCTTGTTATTGTCGTAGGAAGCTTAAAAGGTAAAACGTAAAAGAAAAACAAAATAGTGAGGTAAAATTAAAAACTAAGTAAAGTACGAAAACACATTAAGAAAAACCAACAGTCTGATCAATACTGTATAGAGACAAGGAATGCCTGAGAAATAAGTAAGAATAAATATAAGGCAGTGGAACACACTGCAAAGTTTTGTACAGAACTCTGCTAAATGGCAAACGTGAAGGAGGTGATGACTAGTAGTTCCTACTAAGCTGCCTTTTGGCAGCAAGAACTTATCACTAAAGTTTGGTAAGGAATTGAAAGGTATAAGAGGGATGGAGTCTGACCTTGCAAAAATAAAAAAAACCTGAAGATTTCATTGCGTCGTAAGTAGCAATCTTCCTAAGGCGCTTCGTACTATACTTGTGACCACAGGGAATGGTGATGGTGATTTATGAATACACTTTCATTTGTTTATTTGATAACCCTCTGTTAACAAGTAACTGCAAACGCTTATTATTGTGGAGGTTTTCTACGCAGAAGAGTTCATCAACGATTCAACAGCCAAAGTATTAATGTAACAGCGACCATTTGGTTTGTTTTGGATTAGAGTCGAACCCTGCAGGAGAAATGGATTGTCTAAATATATATATATATATATATATATATATATATATATATATATATATATATATATATATATATATATATATATATATGTGTGTGTGTGTGTGTGTGTGTGTGTGTGTGTGTGTGTGTGTAACCTAAGAACACAGTATCGTGCTTCAAGCTTATAAAGACAAAATATATTTGTACAAACGTTCAGGAAGACTTGCGTTTTGTCCCGCCTCGCAGATCAGTCAGAAATCTTGAAAGCAATAGGACTCAGTAACTAGTTCGCTTGTTTTAGCGTTGCATATCAGTTTCATTTTGTTCATATTTTGCTTTCTTTCTTCACCATTTTTGTATGTCACTTTTTAGTTTAATGATCAAGTCCACAGAAGGACGGAGGAAAGCTTTAAGCTCTGTATATATTTGTATAAATACATTCGTCTTTATAATCAAGATTATCACTGTGGATCCTACTGTATATATATATATATATATATATATATATATATATATATATATATATATATATATATGTGTGTGTGTGTGTGTGTGTGTGTGTGTGTGTGTGTATACGTTAAATAATTAGGCGCGAAAGAGAGAAATTATCGTGCTAATCATCACTCCTTCATAACAGGAAACCCGCTATGTTATTAACTGAAAGTACAGATGGCCAAATACTCGCCGTATTTCAAGTATAATGTCTTTTTTACATGTACAATAAACAAAAAACAAACTTATATTGTTATGACAAAGTGCAAGTGCACTAGCATGAAATAATAATAAAAAAAAACTTCTCTGCTCTGACAAATAACGCCAAGTACCGTAGTTTCGCGATAACAGGTAACAGTAAAGGTTTGTGAGATACTTTTTCTGACACGTACGACAGAAGTACCAGCGATATTTTTTCTCATCTTCAAAAGTGTTTTTTTAGTTGTTTTTTTCCTTTAGTACTAAGCATCACCCCAACATTCTGTGTCACTCTCTCTCTCTCTCTCTCTCTCTCTCTCTCTCTCTCTCTCTCTCTCTCTCTCTAAATATAAAAAATTTTTCCCCGCTGTCAACATCTCTCTATCTTGTCATTTTGAATATCTTCTTCTATCACTTTTAATTATAAAAAAGTTTCCAGTGATCAATCTCTCTCTCTCTCTCTCTCTCTCTCTCTCTCTCTCTCTCTCTCTCTCTCTCTCTGTATTCTAAATATAGAATTCAAATCGTCTCTTCAACGAAACCTTTAAACTGGCGAAATATTCCACTCTGTCCGATTTCTCTGTCTCTTCTCGGCCTTCCTTTAAAAGTAGCACTTATATATATATATATATATATATATATATATATATATATATATATATATATATATATATATATATATTATATATATACATACCAGTGTGTATATATAAATATAAGTATACATATATATAAATATAAGTATACATATATATACTGTATATATATATATATATATATATATATATATATATATATATATATATATATGTAATATATTACACTACACACACACATATATATGATATGTATATATATATATATATATATATATATATATATGAATATGTATATATATATATATGAATATATATATATATATATATATATATATATATATATATATATATATATATAACAGCATAAGGCGAGCATGTTTTACCTTAATGTACACGATCTGACTTATGATTTAGTGCACAATTTGTGCCACATTGCTCTAAATACAACGTTATGTATTAATGAGAATAACTGTGTAGTTAATTATTCAAGCGCACGTATGCACGAATACACACACAGGTACATATATTACACAAATTAACGGTAAGATATGATAAACACTATGGTTCCTACCCTACAGAATAAATGAATAAGGAACTTGAATCAAGAACTATCAATTATTAAAGAAAATAATAATAACAAATTAACCGATGTCATATGTAAAACGAAATTAATATATATATATATATATATATATATATATATATATATATATATATATATATATATATATATATATATACATATATACACATGTATTATATATATATATAGTATGAAGACTATATTCACAAATATTAAGCCACAAATATCCTTTAATATCGAATTCTATACCTTGGGAATAACTTACATTTAAAGGGAATTATAATCAAGTGCTACTTTACCGGCGGGCTTTGTCTGAGCCTACTATTTATTTTTTGTTTTTTATAGTGAGTTCGCTACTAAACGGAACTTGTGACTAATACACACACACACACACACACACACACACACACACACACACACACACATATATATATGTGTGTGTGTCTTTAATAATAACACCCGAGTGGATCTTTTTTGTTCTCCCCCAGGTGACAGTAGGAGAGACATGACACAGCCACCCACCCCTGCAAACCGGTTTGTCCGCCCTGGGTGGGGGCGGGATAGGTAGGGGTGGGACGGGATGGAAGGGGAGACACCCATCCTCCTCCTGCAAACCTGTTTGTCCGCCCCGGGTGAGCGGTAGGAAGGGGATCGGGAGGGTAGGGGAGACAGCAGCGCCAAGCGCTACGCGCGCCAGCAAACTTGTGTGTGTGTGTATATATATATATATATATATATATATATATATATATATATATATATATATATATATATATATATACACGAGTATATATATAATTACAACCATATGTCATTTCCTCTCTGGAGGGGATGGTCCCAGAAAATTCAAGCCTTCTAGTTTCTCAGCTCCGTATTTGCTATTTTATTAGATATTCTTGTGTAAAAGAGCCAAATAACTTAGTGTACTAATTAACTACATGCTTTCAAGATATAGAAAATAGCTAAATCACCCATTCCCCATTACTCATCACACAGACACACACACACACAAACACACACGCACCTGTAAATAAGCAGGTGTTGATTCTTTTAGATACAAGTATCATGAAACCAATCAGGATCCCACTCCTCCCCCTACCCCACCGGCGGTCCCCCATCCCTATTCTCCAAAGCTGGAAAAGAAGAGGAGGAAGAAGACGCAAGGCTTCCGAATGGTTCAACTCGAACACAGTCCTCAGTAGTGAGACAACCATCAGAACGTTCGGAGCGTTTCCCTTATTCTCTCAAGACCGGCGACGTGATCCTCGTCTTATATTACAAGGTAAATTGCTTTTATTTTATTTCTCTGATAAGCTCATATTTGTATAACGATCACAATTATGGCATTACCTGTTGAAATGGAAAATTATTTGTAAAAAGTGATAATGATTTCGATCATATGATGCCACTGTTTTAAACTTTTTTAAATGGAGTTTGAGACACAATGACGAAAAATGTGACTGATGCTTATTTTATAACTTTAAAGTTGCCATGTGAAATCAGATTGTTTTGCTTCCCAGTATTTTATCAGTGAAGCCAGTGTAGGCTGATAACTTGTTTATAGTAGGCTGTGTGCTAGCTGGTGTAATCCTTTTCATTATTTAACTTATACATCGAAAGGAATCTATCAGAAAAAAAACGAAATCAGTAAGCACTAAGAAACCCAGACTAATTGTGAGCCATGTGACAGGCAACATTGACCTCCAGACGTTACAAGGAAGAAACGAAATAGTCTGGACACAGGCTCATTAATCACCGTTAAGTTATGCTTGGTCAGTATGCACCAGGTGGCATATGGAACCGATAGCCAACTCTAGGCTAAATACATACATAACATCCCCTCCCTCCATCCCCCATACCATTCCCCACTCGTAGCACGTATTGGTAAATTAGTTTTGAAATGTAGCTTAAGGGTCAGTCCTGCGCTTACTATTTAGTGTCGTAGGTCAACACTATTTTTTGAATCACTGAGCGGTATAGATTTTGCTGACATTTAGGCTTACCGGCAGGTGAACTTTGATATGGACTTTGTTTGAGCAAATATTTTTCATACTTAATTAAAAAAAAACTAACTGAACACGTGTATGACTGTCAGTGTAAGGGATACTTTATAGAGTAGATCTCAACACTAAATAAGACATAATGGGAGTCATCAAGACATTGCTTTCACAGACATTTTCAGAATAATCAACAAAGAAGACGCTACATCGAAACCGTTTTCCTACCATCACACAAGAGTTGTTCAACACGCGGAAGTGGATCATAATCATCAAGTCTTGCACATACACACAAAGGCATACACACACACACACACACACCAATGAAATGGCGCACATGAACGTCCTGAGTCACTCGACGGTCGACTTTTCCTTGACCGTGAAGAGGATGTTGATGGGCGAAGTTTATTTCCGAATCTAGTCGAGATATTTTATTTGCTTTTATTTAGTAGGTGGTGTTTTCTTTATTTTGCGTTTGAATTAGTTTTTATCAGGGTGATGTGAAGGGTTAGTTTACGGGAGAATGTGTAAGATCATTATCGTACAAATGATCATGTAGGTTTCATTCAAGCCTTGCGTGATCTGTGACGGAATAATGGATGGCAAATTTTTCACCTGTTATGAAGTATGGCGATCATCTCAAGAGAGATTTCAAGTAACGAAATGCGTCTGAATGTAGGTCTTAGGCCTACTTGTGCCATTACTAACATGACGTATTTCATAAAATTAGATGATCATTACAAAAGTAGGCGATTCAACATCACGTAAAATATAATACTTCTTTTGGCAGTGAGTCTATTACCAAGGTGACATTTCTGTGCTGTCGTCTCTAGTAGAAAAGTCTAGGTCCACGCAAGCCCCCTTGTCATGTTGAATACCATACTACTTTGCGACAGTTAGCATTGTAATACCAATAGTTACTGTGACCAGAGGCCTAGATGTGCTCATAACATAAACATTGATATTTATCTACATTATGCCTATGTCGATTATGTTACTGTAGACATAAGTTCCAAGAGTAACATATATTTGGTATAGGCCTACCTACACCACAGTTGAAATAATGTGCTCAACCTAAAGTGAAACTTAGGCCGAAAGCATCCTTCCTCCCAAGACGTGTTGGCGGTTCAAAATTAGATACGGTCAGCTTGATAGGCTTAAAGGACAACATCCTGGAGGCTGAGGACGCAAATACCCTCTGAGTACCCACCTTGTGTATCCCTGTAAGTCCTGGGTATCCCCATGAAGGGAGATTATCACCGTCTGGTTACTAAAGATAAATGGGGCCGTCCTGGTAAGGGGTAAAAAAATGCTGAAGACGTCAGTTTGACTGAGTCACCACAGTTTTTTTTTTTTAATCCGAGTTAATATAGTATTAAGGGTAAAAGAGCAATACATCAGAATATCCTCATTTATTTGTTCATTTGGATCTAGGCTTATCAGTAACAAGCATTTCCAAAATGTGGAGAAATCTAGAAGTTAAGAGGGTATTGTCGCTAATAAATACTACATACGTATCAGGTAAAAAGTGACCAGTAGATTCTACAAGTACACACAGACACACATCATATATATATATATATATATATATATATATATATATATATATATATATATATATATATATATATATATATATATATATATATATATATATATATATATATATATATATATATTGTCCTCTCCTTCGGAATAAGGGAGGAAAGCTAATATTTGAAAGAATATATATATATATCTATATCTATATATATACAGTATATATAATTACGGGAGAAAATGAAACACTGGGTATAAATACTGATCGGTTATGCCTTTAGTTTTCCAATCAACTTAAAGCGGAACCGGGAAGGATTTCATAGTATTAAAATTTTTCTAGTGGTTCATCAGCTTTTGTACATTAGTGTTCTGGTATTTCAACCCTGTTATATACATTCATACATACATTTATATATATATATATATATATATATATATATATATATATATATATATATATAAATATCTATATATGTATATATATATATATTATTTGTCTGTCTGTTTTAGCATATTAATCAAGGGACTGTGTGTGAGATCAGACGTTGATATCAACAAAGGCCTAATTAATAGCATTCTCTTTTTCGATTGTGCAAACTTAAACTTATAATCGTTTAATATTTACATTGAAAGTGCCAGTGAACATGTTAGTGCGTATGTGTGGTCGAAATTCCAGCAGTGCTTACGTATGCTGGTGACCTCCTTTTGTCAAGCTTAACGGTTAGTCTGGTCTTTGGGGTTTTGTAACCAAACATTATGTTATACGAGACAGCTATACTGAAAGAACACGAACTGTATCACCGAAGAAAAAACAAGAAAAGTATGTCGCCCGATGTTTTTTAACGCCTTGTATTTCCCTTCTTGCAAGTTATCGTGCAACCAAATCGCGGCAGTTATAAAAATGTTTGCGATTGCGCTTGCACGCTTCCATAGAGAGAAGTCGCCTTGGCCCTGACAATGAACGCTATTCGCATTCTCACGCAAGACACCGTTGTGCAATTTTCATGGTTGCAAGTTTAAATGTTGCTTCTCGCGATGACACCTCCAACCATTCTCCCACAGTGCGTCATTTATTCCACCTACAATCCCACTTACTGGTCAAGAAAAAATTTCGGGTTGTTTTGGGGGAGCGGTAAACACACACATCTGGGTCGTTTATATAGAAAGCATTATCGCCTTTCAGGTTTATTTCTCCTTTACTCGCCATTTCCTTTGCCCCCTCAATGGAATAGCGGGAAATTCCCATTTCGTATTACAAAGTTCCGCTCCATTTGTCGAATGTTGGCCCCCTGCCCTAGTGGACACCAGCACTTTTGTCACAGCGATTCGATTAGACTTTTCATGCTTCATTTACAACTTTCTAGGAGCCTTAGGCCGATGAATTCCGCCATTTAACCCGTTGTTTTGCTTCGAACCTGTTTTTAAACATTGGCCCTTAGTTCAGTCGAGAATGAATTTTAGAAAGTGATTTTACGTCCTATGCTCTTTTGTTTTGAGCGAAGCGAACTGAAAAAGTTAAAATGTGCCCGCGATGCCCTCGCCCAGCGCTAACGGTGCTTGTTGTAGTTGCCATATCACATCAAAATGTTTTATTTATGGATGAAATAATAAGTGGTTTCTATTCAGAGTGAAACGGCAAAATTTAGCGACTGTAATGTGTGAATCTTTTCCATGTGATTTTGGCGTTACTAGCATATAGTAGTTGGAAACTGGAGAAATCACATTTTCACGGGAACAGCATTGCTTCCCCCCTCCCCAAACCTCCCACCCTCTTCCTCAAACATCCCTAGAGAGCTTTTTACACAGGTTCTCAGGTGCAACTCACAACTCGCGTAGTCGTGCTTTCCTTTTAGTGTCACAGAGAGTACAGCAGGTCAGGGTGTTGGTATAGTATGAATAACTGATAGTACTCTCTCTCTCTCTCTCTCTCTCTCTCTCTCTCTCTCTCTCTCTCTCTCTCTGTGTCAGTGGGGCAAGACTTCGTTGTGCGCGTTACTTTCAGGTCTTGTTGGGAGCGAGGAAAATTTTCTTCATCTGATTTTGTTATATATTTTCTTTGTTATCGTTCTTCTTTGCTATTAGATGAATAATACCATGTAGGAGTCCCACACTGGTAACATCCCACCAAAATAACAAGATTTACAAATCGATAAACCTTGTAAGAAAACTATTTTGAGTCGCACAAGCTTAATAATCGGTTTTCGCGTTAGAAGATAAAAAATGGAGGTTGGGTAAACAAACGCTGTAAAACAGTGACCTCTGCTATGTTTTATGATAGGTTTAATTTCGAAAATAAATTTGGATAACTTTTTAAAGAGTTGATCAAAAATGAAAACCGCTATTGTTGGGGTTATGGGAAGTAATGGGCTTGATAGACGCACATGATAAGCTTGACCCTTCGTTATATATATATATATATATATATATATATATATATATATATATATATATATATATATATATATATATATATATATATAATATATACACTATCTGTGTGTGTGTAGAGAGAGAGAGAGAGAGAGAGAGAGAGAGAGAGAGAGAGAGAGAGAGAGAGGAACCCTTGTAATGTGTTCAGCGCATCACTGCGAAGGATAAGAATAATAATGTTTATCTCAGCTCATACACAGTCACATACACGCATCGCATATTGTGCTGATGATGGTCTTGTGTTAATGGCTGAAACAGCTCTCAGAAGTTAAGTCTTGATGATAAGAAAGGGTATAGGAAACTGGAAAAAGTGCTGCGTCTAGGTGAAAGACAGCCACAAGTTTGTTAGTATTCAACAGTAATTGCCTATGAGAGACTATGCCTAAAAGGTATGCCTGTATATATTTCCATATTATATCGAATTCTGATATATTTTAGTCATCGTGCATACAACGATCTTCATAGACGCAATGTCTCACTGTGCTTTAGTTCCCCGTTAATAATTCAATGCTTTACAAATTAAATAGGAAATCAGACAAGCCTTTTCCCTCCTTGTTACCTAATTGTTTTTTAAAAAAGAAAATTGAGTGAGACTGTCTGTCGGTAGCTGTCTATTGCAGTCTGCTGTCGTTTTTCGTCTGGCAGACAGGTACAGGGAACGTTTAAAATTTGGAGGGTTTTCTGCGTACTACGTATTTGAAAACACTACAGGTTTTGTGGCCTTGCTAGTAAGTACTCATTACAGAAAAAACACTTCAAATTTGGCGCTTTTTTTTTCTTTTTTAGCTTATTAATCATTATATAACGTCTCTGCTTAGTATCTACTATAATACAAGCCTCAAATTTGGTAAACATTATGCTAGAAGGTAGGGTTCTTGTCAAGTGGGCCTAGTCATAAAAATGATTCTAATGTTGAAGGGTTAGGAAGGTATGTCAAATATTTTTTATTTATTTTATAGTACAGTGCAAGAAGTCCATAAAATTATTTTTTAACAACGTAGCGTCAATATCTCAATAGGTGACTCGCCGAATTTGATAATGATCAATGTAGCTCCAGGAATACCAGAATGTTTTTGGTGGTGGTTGGTTTAAACAAAGCTGCACTGTGCCAGCACAGGCCCTTGCCGTAAGTTGGGCTAGTTTTCAAGGAATAGGTCTTGTGGATCTGCGGACTCTTGCAACAACAGAAACGAGAATAGTTTTACTAACCAAACTGTGCACATATAATGCCATCACATGCGCATTAACTTTTGTAGAAAGTTTCAAGAGAAGGAATGCGCCGATGAACGAAGAGAAATATAGAAAAATGTAATCACTAGATATGTCAAGTGAGTTAGGAGAGTCAAGCTACTCGTTGAGGGAGACTGAGTGCGAATCACAGAGTAGGGAAATTGAGAGGACGTAATCAGTAACATTAAATTGCCTGTTTAACCATATTTACCCGATATGTTGTTTTCATAGCGAGTTATAGCAATAAAAAACTGATTATATAATAATAATAATAAT
The DNA here is from genome assembly GCF_040412425.1 of Macrobrachium rosenbergii. Taxonomy (NCBI): domain Eukaryota; kingdom Metazoa; phylum Arthropoda; class Malacostraca; order Decapoda; family Palaemonidae; genus Macrobrachium; species Macrobrachium rosenbergii. The sequence goes on from NC_089777.1 coordinate 38,773,820, forward strand.
AATAATAATAATAATAATGATTATTATTATTATTATTATTATTATTATTATTATTATTATTATTATTATTATTATGCGCATCAAACATATAGAAAGAGTATATAGAAAGAGAATCCTTACAAAGGTATAAAAGCTAATTAGAGTCCTATTCACTAAATATATATATATATATATATATATATATATATATATATATATATATATATATATATATATA
>NC_089777.1:38776536-38804036 GCF_040412425.1 Macrobrachium rosenbergii
TTGATAGCATTTTTTGTCATGCCAAAGAGCAGCGAGTTTCATTTTCAATTGTGGTGCAATATCAAAGTCCACTGTGTTTATTGAGGCTAGGTCAATCAAGCACGAATATGCACGACATCAGATTTGTCACCATTGGTGGTTATATTGATCAACCTTGGCAGCAAGATGTTGAACAATGCTAGAAAATTTGTTCATGGGACACCGCCATTTGGAGATTTCAAAATTGCGGCGGCAGTGACCATGATTGTCTCGATCTTAATAGGTCCACTTAAGGGATGATGTGCATGGTTGTTATGAAGGTCGATTTGCCGTAAGAGGGTTTCAAAGAATCAATGGGATTTACTGTCATTATTATACCTGTTAAATGTATAAGTGGTTCTTTTTTGTTAGCTTTTATTATTGATAATTAACCTTTGCAAACTCTGATTTGAGAATGTCCCATCACTTCTCTATCCTTCTGTTTTAATATTTATTTTTCAAAATTTCTCGAGTGTCGTAATCTTTTGAAGCTTCCATGTGTGTACGTGCAGATTATAAATGATAATAATAATAATACTAATAGAAACTCATAAATATATGACATTTGCTAGCTTCTTGTTTTATTCTCAAAGTTTGGGCTTTGCGGAAGCCCAGTCTCAAATTTCTTACCCGAGGGAAGTCGCTAGTGGCACACTTTCTGCTTTTCGTGTCGTGTCATCAGAGGTCTTCTGTCTCCTGGCGATTTCCGAAGAAGATTATGGAGTGCGTTGCCAAGCCATTTCTGAAATTGCCATTGCTGCTGGTATTGCCGTAGTGCTGAATGGCAATTCCCCATCACCTAAAAAAACCCCGGGGTAATGCTGCCATGTTCTCTCTTTTCCGACCCTTCCCCCTTTCCCTCCCCCTCCTTGTCTCTTCCCTCTCCCTTCGCCTTACCCTCTTCTTTTGAAACCCCAGAAATAACGCTGTATATATTATATCTATCTCCTTTTCCTTTTCCTTTCTATTACAACCTGAGGAATAGTGCCAGGATTTCTCTTTTGCTTCTCCATAACTCATTCTTCCCACCCCCTCCCTTCATCCCCAACCCCCTCCTCCTCCTCCATTTCCTTTTTCTTTACTATTAATGCGCCATGAGTAAAACTAGTGTTTTTCTCCCTTTTCCTCCACAAACTCCCTTTTCTTCTTCTTCTCCTCCCCATCCTACTCTTCACCTTCCCCATTTCTTCCTCATCCCCAGAAGTCAGAGCTGTAACCTACATACCTGCTGAAGATCATTGCGGCCTCAATTCTTCGGTTGCAATTCCGCCCTATTATCCATTTATCGACAATTTTGCCGCCAAGCTAACGTGAACCCTTCTCGTGATTTTCATACTTTCCATTCGCAGGCAGAGGGAACGCCTTAGTGCTTAGCTTATTGATTGGTTGTTCATTATGTCCATTTTGTTTTGTTGTTATTTGTTATTAATTATTCATTTAACTGTATTTATTATTGTTATGGTATACAGCCATTGTTATTTGTTATTAATTATTCATTTAAATGTATTTATTATTGTTATGGTATACAGCCAGTTCTACTTCCCTGTTAGGTCTTTTCTGTTTTCTTTTAAGGATGTTCTGTTCTGCTGAAGACTACTAGTCAGATTTCCAACATGAATGATATTAATGCTCTATGATAAAGCAATGATTTATTCAGTGATTCCTTTCCTGTAAGCGCCTTGCTTATAATACATCCAGTGATGAGCTCCTGAGTACGCCACTCCTCATTAAATGTTGTCTGGTTTCTGTTCTATTAATCGATCTACAATTAAAGTGAGAGTCCTCGACATTGGTATTGGGTACTAGGTCAGGTCTTGACCCTTGAGTACCCTTCTTGTTGAACGACCCCTAATTATGAATCCCTCCTTTTCCGTAGGCTCAATTGCACTCCGCCGAAAAAAAACCCTCGGGGAGTGTTTTGTTATTTCGCTTTTTTATTAAGGGCCAACCGCGACTTCCTGGCTGGAGGAGGCGCGGTGTCGCTTTCTTCAGCATCATCTACACCACCAGCACTTCCGTCATCTCTGCCACTGGGGAAAGACATCTGCTCTGCTGTCGTTTTCTAAGGCTTTTCCATCAAGACTTTGCTTTTCTTTTTTTCACTTGGGGCTTTGTCCAGCTTCATTTGCGTCTTTTCATGGTTTTATATTCGAGAAGCATTTATGAGAACAGTTTCTTTTGGTTTTTGTGAGAGGTTTACAATGTACCTCCGTCTGATTTTTTTTTTCACGGTTCAGTTTTTCAGCCGGTGGTTATATTTTTTTCTTTGGCTTGTTTGGTTTTTATCAAGATTTTTTATTATCACCAGAGTCCCTTATATTTTTCATTATTTTACTGTTATCCATTTAGGTTTGAGCTGATAGCTTTGTTATTTTCGGAAGTTTGCTTATTTTTCGTTGAAATTTCTTGTCAGCTTTCCTTATATTTCGTAAATGTTTACTTGAACTTGAGTTCTGCGTATTGTTTTTGCACACTTCTCCCAGATATCTGCTGATCTGTGTTCTTTCTGTTTTACTTTATTCTCTTTTTATATTCTGTTTTTCTTATGTTCTTTTCTTAGTTTTCCTTCAGAGTTAGTCAACATTTTTCTTCGAGTTTAGATTTTTACGTCATTTACGTCGTCGCCCTCTAGCTTTGCTTAGCCTCTTAAGGTTTTGTATGTCTGCAATAATTTTTTTCTTTGATGAATTTTTAAAAAGAGCTTTTTTTCTCAGTCTGTTTTTAGAGTGTGTTTCTTAGATCTGTATTTTTCAGAAGGCTTGTTTGTAAGGGCTGTACATTTAAAAGGATTTTCTTATATCTTTACCTTTTAAAAAGTTTTGTTTTGTAGGGTTTTATTTGTTAAGGACCTGTTACTCGGGTCTTTATTGTTGAGATTTTGTTTCCCAGGTCTTTATTTTGTTTAAAAGCTTTGTTTTTAAGGTCTTTGCATATTAAAGAATTTTTGTTTTTCAGCTATATACTTTTAAAAATGCTTTGTTTCTGTAGGTCTCCATTTTTATGGAAACGTTTCTCAGGGCTATATTTTTAAAAGACTGTTCATGAGGTCTTTACATTTTAAGACACTCGCAGGTCTGTACTTTTTTAAAAAGCATTGTTTTTCGATTATTTTCAATATTTAAACGGTACTTTCTCAGGATTTAATTTTAAAATGTTATGCTTCTCAGGTCTTATGTATTGAAGGGCTTTGTTTTTGAAGTGTTTATTTTTTTAAAGACTGTGACTGTGGACTACTGTTTTAAAAGACTATATACGTATCTTAGGATTTTACCCTTAAAAAAGCTTTTCCGCGAGATGTTTGTTAAAAAAGCTTTGCTTCGAGATGTATTTGGTAAAAAAAGCTTTGCTTCGAGATGTATTTGTTATGATTTATTATAACTGTTTTTTATACGTATATTTACGGTATGGTTTACATTTATTTGCGGGTAATTAATTTTTCAGTTTTATTTTTCCTTTTTCACATAAAGTTATTCTGTTCATGTTGAAGCTTGCTAGAAAGTCCTGGCCTACTTTAGAGTTGATACACGTTTTTAACAATAATATTATTGGAAGTATTTCCTTGTTGGTTAGATGTTTTTGAACTTCAAAGGTGAATGTACGCTTTTAATAGCAGTCTACACAATGTTCTTTATTTGTTCTTTTCTTATGAGCCCGTGATGTAATGAAGGGCGGCTCATTCTGACAGCATTCAACAAGTCTTTATGGACAGCTGAGAAGTATTTATGTATATTGGCGAAGATGGAGGATTGATGTGTAAAAGTAGAAAATTCTACGAGATCGGTTGGAGTAATGTAGCCTTCGACGCATTTGTGGAGTTACCTCATGGTTAGAGATTCCAAAGTGTAATTATCCATAGGAGAAACTGCAAAATTACTTCGCGCTGTTAAATTCCACCGCATCCGTAATTATGCACGTGCGAATTTCCAGAAGTACTTGATGGTGAGAGATTTCAGCGCGTAAATTTCCGTAAGAGAAAGTGTTCAGGTCACAAGACAGCAAAATTTCTTTCTTGCAAATGTAAGAGTTTTCATGTATATGTATGTATATATATATATATATATATATATATATATATATATATATATATATATATATATATATATATATATATATATATATATATATATATATATATAGAGAGAGAGAGAGAGAGAGAGAGAGAGAGAGAGAGAGAGTCATGTATTTATACATATATATATATATATATATATATATATTTTTTTATTATATATATATATATATCATTAACGATTACTTACCAAATAATCTTTATACAAGCTTCCTTGCTAATTATTTTAATAATGTTTTTATGCATTTATTTAGTTTTACATGTCACTGAGATAAGCTGGATGGTTTAAAAAGAGTCGGTAAATAAAAAGTTCAACATCTCATATTTAATATAGTTTTAACCGAAGAAATCATATGAATATTTTCCCTTACATCTGTCTGTATTTCATAGGAGAGAAATACATTTGTAAAGTTTGTTTTTACATCTGCAGCTTTCATTTTCGTCCTGGTTTTTCTAGAATTGATTGGAAAGTAAGAGTAATGTCATTAAAGGCTTCATTATTATTATTTCGGAACTAGTACAAATTATTCGAGAGAATAACGGTGATTAGGACCTTGATGATGATAAGGATAATGATTTATTTTTAACCGTCATCGAAATTATTATGTATGCTCTTGACAGTCTCTCGAGATTAGTTTAAAACCATAACCAAAATACTTTTCTTTTTCAATCCAAAAACGGTCACTGACTTGTTTTCTTTGATTAAGGGCCATTGCCTTTTGAGATCTAAAAATCGAAGCGTAATTGTTGTTAGATCAAGTGAAAACTGTTTGAAATCCTAGCACACTCACTGACTTTGTTTTGTTGGATTAATTGCAGTCTGCCCTGCAAATCCACAAACGGATAATGACTCGTTTAGTTGGATATTAATTAAAAACTTCTTTGAGCTGATTAACAGCTCTCATAGGGCTAGCCCGAAGGATTACTTATTTTACGTGGCTAAGAACCAATTGGTTACTGGACGCCGGTTCGTAGATGAAGTAAAAATTGCTTAAATCCCAACACGAAAATAACACTGGGTCTTGCTTCAAGAACAGCTAGTATGCAAGAAGACCAGGAGAATACGGCTCTTTATAGTAAAATTTCACGGTCTATTAATTCAAATACTACCTTTCTGACCGCTAATTAGCCAGGAGCCCTTGCTATTAAGCACGGAATGTTTACAATTTCTGGAAAAGCGCGACCCACCGTGAGAGAGGAGGATGGTAAGTTTTTTCTTAATTGGCCTTACAGATGTCCAACGCCACCTTGCTGGTCCGCCATTACCATCAGAGTTCAAAATTCGACTCTACTCCCCTCACCCGTAAACATTACAGGTGACACCAATACCTTTTTTTTTTTCTTTCACTGTTTTAATTGGTGATCTGGATATTTGAACTGGCTCGTCTCGGGATAGGTTTAAGCATTTTGGAGATTAGGAAATACATAAACCATATACATATACATATACATATATATGTATATATAGCCTATGTGTGTGTCTGTGTGTATATATATAAATGTATATATACACACACAGCATAGCCTTGTAACTTAGCTCTATGTAATTTGATCACTTTTTATATGTATATAATAGAATGCATCGTAGTTTTGTCATGGAAAATGTGCTCTTTGTAATCATGTATATGCTGCGGTTGCCACAGAACTTTCAGTTACAAGGATCTCTTACACGGAATGCAGTTTTTTCTTTGGCTTCCTTGCTATCATGTTATTATTATGATCTTGATTAGGAACTTAAGATTTTTTCATCAGATTTACAACAGCATTTCTTGATCCATTTGCAGTTTATACGACATTTAGCTTTAATATTTTATGCTACGCGATGTTATAATGTTTTTATAACATTCATTGCTATATATCTGTTTATAGTCGACTTTAGGATAATCATCTTACCGCCAGATTATAAGTGTCAAAGTAATCTGTCATAACTTTGAATAACAGGCTATTTTTTTTTTTTTTTTTTTTTTTTTTTTTTTTTTTTTTTTTTTAGCAGGACAGACCCTTTTCTTGACTCTTTGGTATACTTCGACAGTAAAATTACACATCACATATGTGTGCTGACGAGGGTTTGTTCAAGAGTGTTCGAGGACCAATTTCTATTTCATTATTTGGAATCATTTGTCAAATTTCGCCTTATTTAGAATGATGTAACCCTTTCTGGATTGTTAATCTCTCAAAATTTCCTGATATTGTGAGCTCAAGGGGTTTCTATTCAAGATTTATCAGAAAATTGGGAACATTTGCTTTGTTTAAGGGTTTGAATATCGCTCATGAGCGGCAGAGGCAAGGGAGAGGCCACTGGTCATTTGCACTGAAGATTCAAACAGATGATCAGCTTCCAAACTCACTTCTTCCCCAGCTAAGATCAGGGAGAACCAAGCAATGGGCTGTTGATGACTCAAAACATCCAATTCCTAGCCGGTGAAATATCATCAAGCTAAATTGTAAAGTCCAGGCGAAACCAACGAAGCTATCAAGATACTTTTTTTTTTAAATTGGCAAATTTCGATCTTTGGTTTTTCGTGTATATATTTTAGGTACACTATTACATCTGAAATTTCAACTAGTTTGATTAGGAGCCTCGGTCAGGAATGATTAGTATGCAAATATGCAGTTTCTCATGTAAAACGTGCATATGTTTTTGTACGTAATTTTTTCATTACTGAGTCGATGATTATTTCACATCTGAATAAACTGTTTGAAAAGTTTATGGATAAAATTTGACAAATTATTAAGGTGTTTACATGACTTTTTTAAATAAATTAAATGGATCGGTGGTAGTTTATGTCAGTCTTCGAAAGTTATCTCTAAGATTTCCCATTATTATTATTATTATTATTATTATTATTATTATTATTATTATTATTATTATTATTATTATTCAAGTAAAACAAATCTAAAAGGCCATTAGCTAGCCAAACAGCTGCCCGCAGGATAAAATGTCCATATGTAAAACAAACAAGGGAAATTTAGCGTTAGATAAATGAAAGTAACAAATAAATATTTTTAAATCAACAGGATTGACGATTTCATTAATTTTTTTTACCTTCACTCTTCAGTTTTTCTCAGCTTTTGTATAATAAATCAAACAGTAAATGTTTCCCGTTGATGTTAGGCAGAAAATTAAACTAAAAGGACGCCATGAAAAGATGAGAGGACCTCGTCTGTCAGCAATGTCTTCGTTTTATTTGCCTGATGAAGTCATATGGCAACGTCTTTATTCGCTCGCAACGCTGGAGTTCAGGACTGGGCGTTTAAGTGCTCTTAATAATTACTGTCAAAATCGATGGCGGATGAACCCCTGTGCGGAAAGCTTCTACAACATAACGTGCATCATGCAAACTTGTTATTATTGAAGTTGTTGCCTTAGGAGACAGCTTTAGAGAAAAGGAAGATAATACTCCTGCCACATTCGTGTTTTAACCGCCAAGTCAAGGATGAACCCGAAGCGCAGAAAACTTTTACCGCATGAGCTGCTTCACTTATTTAGTCATAAATCTCATCAGCGGCATGAGGACTCACCCACGCACTTTCGTTATTAGCATTTTTATAGTTAAAGCCAACCAAAATTCTATAAACCACATACTCTCGCACATAACGTACACATGATTAATACTTATTAAAAGTAAGTGCAACATTCCTGTACACACACACACACACACACACACACACGGTCAGAATGATAGCGATACGTGTTTATTCATGGAGGCACGTGTACCTACTGTGACTTAGCGGTTTATGAGAACGGTACATCGGAACTTCGAAGTCAATGAAGCTGCCTCTCCCATGACTTCGGCGTCAGTGAAGACCATCTCTGACTTCGGAGTCGGCTAAGCCTCCTTTGGTGTAACTTGAGATTCAGTGAAGCCAGCTTTCCGTGTCTTTGGGGGCAATGAAGTCAGTTTTCTGTGAGTTCAGAGTCAGTAAATCACTTTTCTTCTGATTCAGGTGTTAAAGAATTCACCTCCCCTCTGACTTCAGATTCAAGAAAGTCCCCTTTTTTTGACTTCAAATTTAAGTGAGATTACCTTCCCTTCACTGTTAAGAATTTTGTCAAATAACTGTACATACAGCGGTAAGTTTTATACTGTCATAAACTTTGTAAATAATCGATAAAATTATAATGCTTGGTCACCTCAACCGATGCTGTTTGTTCCGGGATACCGATAAATCCTTGGATATTCGGTGGCTGTTTCTGTCTGATGCCAGGCTGTGGCATTCTCTTCCTGCTTCTGTTTTCCTGACTCAGACCTATTATTTAAGAGAAGATGTACTGCTTCTTTCGTGCTTAGCCCCGCCCTTCTTTCTTTTCTACCATTTCTTCGGGCCTAGAAAAAAAAAAGATATGCTCCCGTTCAATTTTCATTTGAATTAAAGGAATGATTTCCAGTATGCCTTTATCAGCATTTATTACATAGTGCGAAGTTCGTACTGATCAACTTGGTATAGATCCGTCTGTGTTAAGGCACTGACTTATTCTTTATATATTATGGAGAGAAGAATTTGTAAGGACACTTCTACATTATGATGCAAACATATCGAGAGGACAGAATGCAGCATCAGAAGATAATATATGGTGTACCCTGTATATGTCTATCTATCGTTTGTATATCATTTGACTCTTTTCCTCTCTAAGATGCATCCACATACATAATTAAAGAATAAGATATGAAGCCAAGAGAATCTTCTCCCACGGCCATATGTCACTTCACACAAGATAATAATTTAATGTTCTTTCCACTGGAACAGACGAGATTTTACCACAGAAAATGAAAATGCATTAGTGAGAGTGAGAGAAGATCTCGGGAAAGAGAAACTTGAAGAAACGTTTACTCGCGTGTGCGTACAAACACACATAGACACACTATATATAATTATATATATATATATATATATATATATATATATATATATATATATATACAAAGGTTAACCAATTCACCATTATCTTTGATATTAAATTACTATTACTGCTAATACTAGATTAAGGAGTTCACTGTAGCGCTGGTCGTCAAAGCATCGAAGTTAAGCAATGTTGGACCTGGAGAGCAGTGACGTAATATATATATATATATATATATATATATATATATATATATATATATATATACATATATATACGAACATATATACGAACATGTTACGTAGCTGCTGTCTTTCCTCTTTGAGGGATTATTTCAGAAGATGCTGCTCTTCCGCTTTTCACCAATTATTTTTAGGGCTGAGGTTGCTAGCTCCACATCATGCCCCTCAAAGTTCCAGAACTCATGTGCCGCCAGTGTCTGACATTTCTTAGTGGCCACCCAAACAAACATTTACCAGGTCCAACATTACTTAACTTCGATGCTTTGATGACCAGCGGTACTGTGAACTTTTGAATCTAGTATTAGTAGTAATAGTAATTTAATATCAAAGATAATGGTGAAATGGTTAACCTTGTATTAATAGTAACAGTCACATTAATAGCAAAGATGAAGATGATGGTGAAAATCTAGATATTGCTAACGATTACGATTATCATAATCGATTACTGGTTTTTCAAATGTGCTCACAAATGTCTTGAAGAACCTAGAAGGCAACTCGATAGGCAAGCTTTCATAGAATAGAATGACCGTATGATGAAGAAGGAAAATAGCGAAAAGATGCGGAGTGCAATACAGATTAAAATAGTAAATGAATAAATATAAAGAGAAAATAAACTTTTCGTAATCGTGTAAACAAACAAGCAAACAAATCGAACCAAAATACGTTTAATTAGATAGACTGTAAATTTCAGGGAGATGAACAGCCAAAGCATATTATTAATTCATTCTTTTGACGCTTGATACAGATGTGATTGTTTCATGTGTATGGCAAACTTCCTAGGCTCCTTTGGAGCAGCCCATAACTCACTTATGCATGTGAAAGAGGCAGAAAATAAACATTTAATTTTAGCGGCTTATCTGTGAGGAAAAAACTTGAAACCGGAGAAGGAAGAATGGACAGCAAGGGTTACAAACCCCTTGTAACCGTCTGGTGCAGTCAGTAAGAGATGCAGAAGTGTAGGTCGAAGGTTCGAAGGAAAAGAATAAAGCATAAAGAAATTCCAAACCCGTAAAAGTTCATCAAACCACAGGCACGTCTTTTCACGGGATTCCAGAGTTGACCTGAAAATTTGCCCCAGCTTCCAAGGAATTCTGCTTAGTTTAAGAGCAGCATTTAGCAACTGGCATATTTTTTTTACAAATCTTAGCTACAGGTACGTTTTGCATTTCAATCTGAAATGTTAAAAGTTCAGTATGGCAACCAAATTGCTACCGATACATTTTGCAAACAAAAACAAATGAGCTGTTCATTTTACGTAGTAAACCAGAGTGACCTGCTTATTTTGCATAGCTGACCAATGAGCTACCGGGCTCATTTTGCACAGCAGCCAGAAGTTTTAGCCAGCATGTTTTGCATCGCAAACCAAAATGTTACCGACACATTCTGCATAGCAAACCGGAGAGCGACCGAACTCATTTTGCATAGCAACACCGCATCACTGGGTAACCGTTATGCCATGTGCGAACACATGAATCCATTCGGGCTATTAATTACAAACTCCGACTCGCAAGTAGAGCGAGTGATCGAGCGAAGCAAAAGGCGGAACGGCCGCCGTCGGTCGGTCTTCGTTTCGTTCCTCGTTCCTTCGTCGCGGAGGCGTCTCGCTCGTTTTCTTTCTGAGAATTTCCAGGCTGGCGTTGATATTCATCATCATTTTAGGTTTCTGTAAAAAAAACCTTTTGAGATGGCTAATTGTCTGTCCGTCCGCGCTTTTTCTGTCCGCCCTCAGATCTTAAAAACTACCGAGGCTAGAGGGCTGCAAATTGGCATGTTGACCATCCACCCTCCAATCATCAAACATACCAAATTGCAGCCCTCTAGCCTCAGTAGTTTTTATTTTATTTAAGGTTAAAGCTAGATATGATTGTGCGTCTGGCAACGCAATAGAACATCCCACCACCGGGCCGTAGCTGAAAGTTGCATGGGCCGCGGCTCATACAGCATTATACGGTGCACAGAAAACTCGATTGCGCCGAAGAAACTTCGGTGTATTTTTTTACTTGTTTTTTTTTTGTTAATGGAACATACATTTATATGGAACAAGTCTAAAAGCACACTATCCATAAAATATTATCATTATATGTGAATCCATTGAAAACCGTGACAAGGGAATGAATATTCAAAGATTAATCAACTGCATGAACGACGTCAGCAAACACTGAGAATCTTCACGCCTATGATGAATAAAAATCGTTACTCTGATTCCTGTTTATTTATTTCTCTACTAGACTTTGTGAATGGAACCTACCTCAAACGGACATAAAAAAAAATCATCCCTTTTTACCTCATCGTTCTTTTTCTTTTTTTATTTGTGACTGCACTAGATTACTTACTCTTACAAAAAACTGGGACTTTTCTATAAGAAATGTTTCATTGAGATACTCTTGCATTATTCTGTATAAATGAATAACTGGTAAATGCACACGAGAAAGTGGGTTATTCGAGACCAGCTGGGTTGAGAATTGGGAGTAACTGAAAGGAAAATGCAAACTTCATAAAGACCGTTCCGCTTCAGTTCCAGCATGCAAAGAAATCTATTAAGCAAAATTGTGAAGAGTCATTTCCGTACATTAAATCTCGTGGCAGTTGCCTCGTCTCTTAAGATTTTCTGTTGTTCATTTTCACATCTGTTGTTTCAGCTTTAGTGGGTTTGCCTAATGTGCGAGATTTAGATGGGAATTTTCCTGGAGCTGAGAACATTCTCTCACTTTGTGCTGATGCCTTCCTCAGCTCTTTTGGCTTTCTCTGTTTATGTTTTGAGTTTGTAGCTTCACTTTTGGTGGTTTTGTTTGATGTTCGAAATTTCTGACATTTTACTGTAGCTCAATACATTTTTTAACGTTACAGTCGTGTAAATAAATGGAGCTCATATGTGTGTTTTTCATTACTTGTTGGTATTCTATTGTTAAGTGGTAGTTTTTTTTAATAAACTAATTACCCTTTTTATGGCTTGTCCCTTATTAATGTAGACAAATTATGAATAATAACAGTCCAGTAATGTAAAATTTTTCTTCCAGGCTGCGGCATTTTCCAGGAAAAGACAGGAACCTACAAACAAGCATCTACCTCTGAAGTTACACTTAATCCAGGGACATGGCTGAAGGCTGAAAACCAGCGGTTATTCTCATCCCCTGGCTCAAAACAGGAGAGAGAGAGAGAGAGAAAAAAAGAGGGACCCTATTAAAAGACTTCTGGAAGCACTTAAGAAAACGGGGTGAATGAAACAAACTTGTGATTGTGCTTAGTAAGGACAACAGGTGTGAAACACAACAGGTGTTGCTCTATTAGCTACAGTGGCAGTGGACGACCTCAACGAAGATGAGAGGATCAGCAACCAGGAGGAACGCGTTGATCATCGGGCTGGTTTTTACCCTGACGAGTGCTCTGGTCGGCTCACAACGAACGACTCCAAAGCCACCGGGCATCCCTGCCTCGGTCGTTAACAGTGAGTATGGAGGAGAATATCTGATGTCTGGTTTAGGGTCTTTGAGACTGGTTTCAAGTCCTCCTGGTTACTCAGTCGAATTGGCAGCCTGAAGGGGTAAACAGTAGGAGAATAGACTGGATTTAGAAGCTCCAAGGTGAAATGGCAGTGTTATTGACAAGAGTGGGTAGGATTGTTTGGGTTTACTGAGAATAGAGATTCATTGAAATAAGATGACGTATGAAAGATATAGGGAAGGTAGTTGATTTTTTTATTGCAGTAAATATGGAGAGCAATATTTGAAATCTTGCTTAGGTTTCTTTTTTTTACTAGTTTCACATCCCTCTGGTGACTTGGTATGTTTAAAAGCTTAACAAAGAAACGAGGATATAATTGATTGAAATGGGAGGGATTCTGTTGGGTTATGGAATAATTAGAATAAATGTGTGTGTGAGAGAGAGAGAGAGAGAGAGAGAGAGAGAGAGAGAGAGAGAGAGAGAGAGAGAGAGAGTAAGGAAGAACAGTTTAAAATTGTGTGGGAATTGATACGGTTATGTGGTTTTTGAAAATGTAAGTAGATAGATAGAATGGTTGTTTGGGTAAAGGAAATTTTGTATAGTTTTGGTTTCATTCATTCGCGTAATCCGGAGGACTTAAAAACTATTAGATGATAATTGTATTTGTATTTGTTTGTATTTGTGATTTGTCCATAGGATAAGGCGTTACTTCCAAATCTATACCATTGGAAATTCCGAAAATCCGTAGATAAAGGCTTCCCTTGAACTTCCTGTCATTATCAACACAGTATTAATGATTTCCACCACAGAATAATATAATTGTCTCCATGACACAAAATGGTAGTATCTCTACAGTGCTGTTGATTAAGTTTTGCCTGGTGTTTGTCGTACTTGACTGTCAGAGGTCAGTAGCACTCTTGTTACATGTCTGTAAATCATTTAAATATATATCAGTTATTTGTTTCGTAGGTTAGTTTTCGTTCGTTTGCGGAAGGTTTTTTTAAATGACAACAAACTGTTAAAAGGAATTCACCTGAAGCATTGCATTGGCAGGTCTTGTTATTGATTGATGGGATTTGAAGGATAAATCAGTTTGTTTATTTTTGTTTTATATACTAATTGTAATCTCATCAAAACAAAAAGTCAGTGAAAGGTTTCAGTGTAAGCTGAGACACAAGCCACTTTCGTACATTATTGTTAGACCTGTTGGTGATTTCTGACGGGATAATTTTAGGAAAACTGTATTCCGCGGGGTGTTGATGAGTTGATTTATCTCAGTGTTCATATATTCATTTTAATGCTCCGGCCAGTGAGCCATGCAGCCCGATCCCACTATCTAGCCCAGACTCAAAGAAACAAGAAAGCAAGAAGAGCAGGACGTTTTCTGAAACCACAGACCTGCTTCTTTGAAGGAAGGAAAGTAATGAGAGTCAGAGGAAACAGAAGCAAAAGGAGTCCCATAGCTTGGCAGTAGAGGGAAAGAAACTGTCATCGAACCATACAAAACCAGAATTACTGGTTTTCGTGGTCAGTGTGAGAGGAGTTGGCCTGGCGGGAGTCAACACGGTGAGAGACTGAGAGTCAGGGCGCTTTGTGAAACTTAGAAGTAAAAATTGCGCTTATGGTGACTTTGCAGTACGAGGTTGTTCCTTTGGAACCGGCTCTCTCTCTCTCTCTCTCTCTCTCTCTCTCTCTCTCTCTCTATATATATATATATATATATATATATATATATATATATATATATATATATATATATATATATACATATATTTCTTCTTTATGTATTTTAACGTATATTATCCATATTTTATTCTTCGTTTTAACGTGCTTTTTCCCATTTTATATATATATATATATATATATATATATATATATATATATATATATATATATATATATATATATATATATATGTATGTATGTATGTATGTATGTATGTATGTATGTATTATGCATACACACACAAAACCTGCTGGATTGTCCCGTGGTCTTGCTTGCGCGTCAAAGGCTTGCGCCCAACACCAGCTAGTTGGGTCTGACTAATTTTAACTTATGATTTTGTGTGAATAAATGCTGGTTTTCTGAATAGATTTTTCTTATATATAAGATGAAGTCAGACAAATTTCAGCCTCTTGAGACATGTCAGTCTGAATTTGGGAAGGTAAAAATCGTTTCTTTAATAAACTCTTGTTTCAGGGTTAATCTCACTCTTTTGTTTACCTGGTTTCCATCAGTTCAGGAATAAAAAAAAAAAGACGTTAAATTGTCCATACCACTGGCCCTTTGCATGACACGCTTTCTTAAATTAAATAACCCAAGAGAAGAGTTCCACTTACAGTGCGCCTTGTGCTTCCCGTTGTAGACAATATTAAGGTTCCAATATGCGTGTCTTCGAATTTCGGATGCAGTACTTTCTGTATTTTCTTGTCTCTTCCTACCTATAAGCTGTCCAACTTATCTAACTTTGCCCTAAAATAATTTTCACGTCTCTTTTTTAAGAGCAAATCATTCAGGTGAGCTCTGTGAGAATTTGAGTTTACTGAATTGTCTCATTAAACCAATTCATAATAATAATAATAATAATAATAATAATAATAATAATAATAATAATAATAATAATAATAATAATTCAGCATCAAGACACAAAATACATGAAACTTGGCCGAGCATCCGACTCCAATAATCAGCTTTCATTCTCTTTCAAGACGGAAACGCAGAATGAAACTGTAAATTGATCATAGAATAATTACAGTGCGGTGGGAAACTAACAGAGAGGGAGAGGGTCTATAAGTGGTGGGAAGAATCTCGATCCATAAACAGTCGAGCTTAGTCATGCGCAGAACGGAACAAATTGCGATCATTACCTGCTTTAGTTTACTCTCGATTCGTAAAAGATATTGCTGTATTGAAAGGTGTTGTATAGTTCACACACACACACACACACACACACATATATATATATATATATATATATATATATATATATATATATGTATATATATATATATATATATATATATATATATATATATATATATATATATATATATATATATACAGTATATAAAGTCGAATGGAACTTATTAATCTCAGAAGGTTTTTTCAAGTTTTTGCTGCATGTAACGATTATTATCTAAAATGTCCCTACAAATTACAGTGATATGATATATACTATATATATATATATATATATATATATATATATATATATATATATATATATATATATCATATCATATCAAATCACTGTAATTTACAGGAACATTTTAGATAATAAATTTCGTTACATGCAGCAAAACTTGGAAAAAATCCTTCTGAGATTAACAAGTTCTATTCGACTTTATATAGAACTGCAGATGAATTCTCAAAGTTCTGCAAAAAATTAAGACAAATCTAATGAAATATTATTACTTATACTATGCCTCATTCAGTTTTAGAGAAAAATCTGGATGAATTACACCAACCTCCGCTAAACTTTATGGAAAAAACCTGCCAAGATAAATTTAGAGGTTCAGATATCAGCTGAGTTACACAAGTTCTGTTGAACGGAAGAGAAAAGAGAGAAAAGGTGCTTGTTGAGGTGAATTTACGAAGTCCTTTTGATTTGAAAGAAGTGTACTTCAATTTTTATTCTTTTCATTTTTGAAGATTTTCTCTATTTAAAAAAAAAAATCTTCTTCCTTTCAATTTTAGAAAAGACGTACCGGGTTTCTTTCGGTTTTAGAAAAAAATAGCTTTCAATCCGTCATAGAAATTACGAGCGAATTTTTGTCATTACGGAGTGAATACACCGGAAAGTATTTAGAAAGCTTAGCTGTCTCGTCAATGACCAGAACGCGCAACACCTAATATCATCATGATAAACATTAGCCTTCGTACGATTCTGTGCTTTTCTCTTTCATTTCATACACCCTAAGACACTGGAAAGAATAAGGAGAGAGAGAGAGAGAGAGAGAGAATTTGTTAGGCTCTGCATTGCTAAATGAGCAGAGAAATACACACACACACACACACATATATAGTATATATGTATACACACATACATACATACACATATGATCTTCCTTTGACCTAAGCGGTTAATGGGGTATCAGGGTGGAGACCGGATTACACCAATAACTTCATCCCATATTATTAGCCGAGAAACTAAATTAAATGTTTTGTAAGACCACCTTCATAAGGGGTAGTTGCATATATGCGTGTGACAGTAACTACCAGAGATAAAATCTGAGGGATTAAGACTAAGAATGTAAATGGAAACCAAGAAGAGGGATCAGTGTGTGTTAATGTGGGTGCTGGACACTAATAAGTAATTGGGAATAAATGGAATGGATGATAATAAGATGAAAGAAAAGTGAATCACAAATACTTAAAGCAAGAAAGGCAGTGTGGTTTGTGCAAAAGATTGAGAAGAGATTGGATTGTCTGTGGAAGCCTAGGTGGGGATGTATGAAGGGATTGTTTAGCCTGCTCTCCTGTATGGAAGTGAGGTGTGAATATTAAATGCAAATGAGAGGAGGGAGGTTGAAGCTGCTTAGATTAATTATTTGTATAGTATATATGGTGTAAGAGTTAGTTATAAATGATTTGTTTAACCAGACCTCTGAACTCTTTTAGGGTTCTTCTCGGGCTGGGAAAATATGGTGTAAGAATCTCCAGATATCTCACCTATCAATTATTCTTACATTCATATGGTGTAAGAATAATTGATAGGTGAGATATCTAGGGATTCACAGAAGTGGTAGAAAAGTTGTTGTATATGAAAAGATGGCTCTGAATGTTTTGAGATGGCTTGGTTGTATGGAAAGAATGGAGAACGATAAGCAGGTGAAGAGAGTGTATAGATCAGAAGTACTATTGAGGGAGGAGGGGAGAAAGACCTAGACGTAGCCGGACAAATAGAGTGGGAGAGGGATTCAAAGAAAGAGCCTCAACATCCATTATAGCGAGAGATTGTTGGCAAGAATGAAGTGAGTGGCTTGTGTAGGGGTTTACGGACACTGTTTAAGAGCTTCTTTGTAGTCGTATGAAACAGATAATACTGTGGAAGCTGTCTACATAAGAATTCATCAGTGATTCAGCAATTAAAGTACGAAAATGAGGCAGTGACTATAGTATTGTTTTTACTCGACCACTCTCTGTATATGTATATGTATATATATATATATATATATATATATATATATATATATATATATATATATATATATATATATATATATATATATATATATATATATATATATATATATATATATATATATATATATATATATATATATATATGTACAAGAAAATAATATTATGTATAGATAAATATATATATATATATATATATATATATATATATATATATATATATATATATATATATATATATATATATATATGTAATGTGTGTTTGTATGTGTATGTGTATAAATAATGTATGTATGACAAACTGTATATATATATATATATATATATATGTATGTATATATATATATATATATATATATATATATATATATATATATATATATATATATATATATATGTATATATATATATATAACTCATTTTGTATTATGCCTAGAAAGTAGAAATTCTAGGTAATTACAGCTGTAACAGTTGGCAAAAATAGTAGTAATAATTGCTGTAAAAGTAAAAGCACCAGTAATTAAGAAAACCAGGGATTTTATATTGAAGCTATGAAGAGAAACAAAAAGATAGGAGCTTATCATCATCATATTAAGGCAATACAAGAACAACATCAATAATAATGATAATGATAACGTTAATAACAAAAGCAATATCTAACAACGATAATCATAGTATAGCAACAAATCACACCCAAGAAAAGTGTGATACTGAGAGACACGGAGAAAAGGTGTCTTATTGAACGAGTTAAGGTCAATGGCCGGTGATGCAGTTGATGCCCTTAACCTACTTTGCGATTTCGGGTCCCCGCGTTCGCAGTCATATTCATTTTGTTTGATTCAAAGAATTCACATGAAAATGGCTGAGTCTTCATCTCATCATATGGATTTTTCTCGCTTTGTTTTTTATTTGTTTATTGATTTGCTGATTTTTAAATTTCTTGTGATTTTTGCTTGGTATTTATATTCAGTTATTTTTTTTAATTGATTGATTTTCTTCTCAGATATGTATTTAGATTTTATTAAATGGAAAAAAGGGGGTCAGTTTGTGCATGTTATGTGGGTGTCCACTTGCACGTCGAAGAAAAATTGTACATAGCTAATTGCATATACAGTGGATATAAATCCCTTAACTTTACACTAGCTAAGTGCTTGGCATGGGTGTGGAAGCAATATATAAATCAAATGTCGCACCCCTCCATTTTTTATAAGTAACTTCCCAAACTAGTCACCTTCAGGTCACCCATCCTCTATTTTTGTTATCTGATATAATGTTTGAAGTCTTCGCCCACCACCTTTCTATTGAAAGAACCGAAACTGGTAGAGCGTCTTCGTCGAACAAACACACCCAATTTCATCTTCGGAGGAAACGACTTTGGCTAATTTCCTGAATAAGTTTTACCGCTTTTATTGACCTGAACACTAACTTATGTGCTTAGTGGTTAATCGACGGTTGTGGATTGCAGCCTGAGTGGAAATGGGTTATGGTGGTAGCAACAGCGTCCGTAAGGAACCTCTTAAGAATAGGAAGGGCAATACCATCTGGAACTGTCCCCTCCAAGGAGAAAAGTGTTTAGTTGGGTTTTATATATATATATATATATATATATATATATATATATATATATATATATATATATATATATATATATATACATATATACACAAACACACACATATGTTTATGTGTGTGTGTTCAAATCGCCTTACAAAACCCCCTTCCTCAGAGTGGAATGTACACAGGTGAAAAAATCTCTTGTCATTCTTCACTTAGTGTCATAAAAGAATAGAATCTACCACCAAACTACTTGCTGAAATAGCAGCAGGAATTCATCTGTGATTCGCTGGTTAATGATACGAAACGGATCACGTGTGGCATCCAAGCCCTTCCATGATGATAACGGGTTTGGCATTGAGCTGGCCATTCCGGTAGTTCCAAGGATGAAGGTCACTGGTAACGACTAACGACATTAGGTTCCCGTGCTGTGCATGGGTTCTATTCCAAAATTCAGAGCAGCTCGTTTGATAAGTTGTATATCGACCATTTGCGAGATAGGATCGCTATCCGAAAGGTATTCAAGTCTCTTAGATCTCTAACTTCTTTAACTTGGGTGCGTACGCACACATAGGGGTTTATATTTATGGAGGTTTAAGTGAATTTATATACATAAAAGCAGACATTCACGCACTGCACATACTTTTAAATTCATTAAATAAGGAAATGCGGATTAAAGCAAGTATGCAAACTTATACGTAATTCATCTACCTAGTACAGATGTGTAACCATTATCTAACCACTTGCCGGGTTGAAGCAATGGAGTCACGTTTGAAATGTTCATCTTATGGAGTACAGTGTTGTCCGCAAGGGCTTGGGTTGTCTCGAGGGGAAGAATTATGTGAGAAAGATAATAGAAACGAGAACAATTAAATGGATCGTCTGTTTGTGTATGTGTGTGTGTGTGTGAGTGAGAGAGAGAAAGAGAGACTTCTAGGACGATAACCTCTATGTAGCGGTATTGGTACGTGGTAGTCTCAACAAGGTCCTTGGACTACCGCCAAAATTCCGTCCCTTCTGCTCCTTCGCCAGAACTACCAATATCTGGTTAATTTAAAGAGAACACAGCCTGCAACCTAATTCCCTGATAAATAAAGAATAATTCAACTTTAATTTGAGCTGAATACCATAAGAAACCGAATTAGCAGTTCTTTGGTAAATGCGCAGTAAGTACAGTATAGATTATGGTAAATACAAAAATAACGTAAAAACATCTTTGAGTAAAACACGCACAAGCCTGACATCTTTTAATAATAAAAAATAAAAAACGCAATCGAGGTTTGTGGTACATGCTGCACAAAATAGAGCTCAAACTGGATGATCTGTTATAAAAAAAAAAAAATGGAACTTGTGATCTGTAGCAAAATGAAGGTATCTTAACTCAGACCAGGGGTTCACCATTAGATTTAATAACTAAATACATCGATGGAGTGTATGATTTACGATTATTTAAAACATTTTTCTAAAGAATAGTCTTATAAATAAATGAACAAATATAACTTCTTATTGACCGTATATTATACAATAGGTTTGAGTCGAATTCAACAACCAACTGGAATCTAGGAGTGGCCGTTTGATACTCATGTAAATACCAGATGCGCTGGATCAGTTTGTTTACTGACCCAGTACCAAGCAATATCATTAACCTTGCTAGACCGGTTGGTCCGGTTGCTCCAAGTTTTCTGACATACAAATACATACAAACAAACACACGCACATATGTTTTACGTTCATGAACTGACACGAATATGATCATATATATTTTCTGTGTATACATATGTGTGTATATATATATATATATATATATATATATATATATATATATATATATATATATATATATATATATATATATATATATATATATATATATTTAGTTAAAACCACAGGAAAAATAAAAGGAGTACCAAGAGGCTTTCGTATTCTTTCAGCACATGTACCTCGAAAATGTGTCGAAAGAACACGAAAGCGCTTTGGTACTCCTTTATTTTTCCTGTGGCCTTGGCTAAATATATTGTCATGCGCTATTTAGTGACATAAGCATACATATATATATACGTATATATATATATATATATATATATATATATATATATATATATTATATAATTTATATATGTCTTGGCTCAAGAGGGAGAGACTCAGGATTGATTCCAATGCTCGTATTGATTTGGGCCTGTCTCCTGTAAAATACCTCGTTCTCTGTTGATCGAAGTAGGAGAAGGCCATACGGCTTGCAACGTCATCTCATAAGATGTTGCTGGGAACCGGAAGGTTAACACATTGTTAGATCCTCAGCTCTATTACTTATCCATGTATTTATTTATAGAAAAGTGTTTTTTGAGAGATCTCCGTACTTGGATAAAAATGAGCCTTACTGTTGGCTTGAATTGTAGTGAACTACTTCTGACTTAAAAGAAAAAGTTGTTTGACGTCTAACGTTATATTTTCTGATTTAAGTAGTTCATTTGGGTCATGGAGTGAAATTTTGGTGATAAAGCTATTAAGAGATGTACCCTGGATTCTGGTATCTTGCTGTTTGTATTTGGGCCTCGTTGTGATTTATTGCTTCCTGCACCACAGTCCTGAGGTCTGTTGAAAGACACACACACACTATATATCCATAAATATTGAGTCACAAATATCGTATAATATCCAGTTCATTATATCTTGGAAGCACTAGTCTGTTATAATTCCCCTTGGGTGTAAGTTATTCCCAAGGTATAGTGAACTGGTTATTAAACGATATTTGTGGCTCAATATTTGTGAACGGAGGAAAGTCACGGAGTGTATAAATGACAATATATATATATATATATATATATATATATATATATATATATATATATATATATATATATATATATATATATATATATATATATATATACACACACACACACAAGCTTTTTCGACAAATACCAGAATTCAGAAAACAACCAAATCCATATCTGTCGCACATCGTGGTCGTTGACCGGGCAACGGGTTGAATAGAGGACTTGTGTTTTTGCTGTGCATTATTAATGAAGTAGCCATACGTTCCTCTGACAACCTTTGCGTCCTTGGAGTCGCCTCTCAGATGGTACCCATGGTGGTGGTGAGAATCGTGGAATGTTTAGGTACTTTGCGTCCAGGGGATCAGAATCGGATGATTTTGGTTGTGTGAGATATATAGTATCTGTATATATATATATATATATAAATATATATATATATGTATATATATATTATTCATATATATATATATATATAATATATATATATATATTATGTATATATACATACATACATAAGTACATATATATACATACATATTTCTATAATGTTCAAGATCAATTATATCGAGCAGGGAGAAGAAATTATAATAAAATTATGAGATAAATTAAGTAGTAACCGTCAGTTGATGAGTAGTGCAACGTGAATACAATTATTTATTAATAATCGAAACAATTAACATTCACATAAGGGCAAGGTTGACTAAAGCATTCAAACTATGAGGACCCAGGGTACTAGCTTAAATCAGAAGCATAACTCATAGGACTACCTTCCTAAAGGGAGAAGTATATATATATATATATATATATATATATATATATATATATATATATATTATATATATATATATATATATATATATATATATATATATATATATATATATATATATATATATATATATATATATATATATATATATATATATATATATATATATATATATATATATATATATATATATATATATATATAGATGCGAACTTAGTGATTTACAGTGGGACTCGAGAGACCAAAATTGTGTGTCTATTTCTTTTGATATTTCTATGATTGTGAAATTATACACTGCACATAGTTTCTAATGAGTCATGAAGTGAAAGGAGGATAATCTCCTGTCATTTCCACATTTCCACTGAACCGTTTTTACAAGAAATCTACCTTTTATGGTATGCGTCAGTTGTTCCAGCTCATCAAAGCGATGATGTAACTCTGCTGACTGCTCTGCTAGGGAGAATGATAACGGGAATTAATACAGAATAATAATGAGAACAATAAATTATTATTATCATATCCATATTATTATTATTATTATTATTATTATTATTATTATTATTATTATTATTATTATTATACAGAAGATAAACCCTGTTCATATAGAACAAGCCTACAATCCCGATGACTTGAAATTCAAACGTCCAAAGAATAAGATGTTGACTTGAAAGAAATTACAGAAGATAATGCAAACTAGCCATAATAGAAATTGACAGAGACAGCAAGTGCCTGCCTACCGTTTCAATTGGCAGCAGAATAATAGGGGGTCGAGACTGAAAATCCCCATCCTAGAGACGTTACTTGCAGTCTCGAAGCTGTATGCTCAGGGGCCAGCGGTGAGAGACGCTGGCCGCAGGCAGGACAACAGAAAGTCTTAGACACAGAGTTCATCACCCGTAAACTATCTGTGTCACCCACAGAAAAAATGCATAAGTTCAACTTACGATCTATTATTTAAAATGTAAAATAAAAAAATTCATGTGGAACAAGTCTTCGAAGGCCATTATTCTTCAAGGTCTGATTCCTCAGACAAAAAAGATTAATAAAAAAAAAAACATGCAAAAAAATAAGAATTGAATGTAATTGAATATAGAATTTAGGCCAAAGGCTAAGCACTGGGACCTATGAGGTCATTCAGCGCTGAAATGGAAGTTGACAGTAAAAGGTTTGAAAGGTGCAACAGGAGGAAAATCTCGCAGTTGCACTATGAATCAATTGATAGGAGAGGGTGGAAAGTACGGTGGAAGAAAGAGAATATGAAAGGAGGTACAGTAAAAGGAACAAAAGGGGTTGCAGCTAGAGACTGACGGCACGCTGCAAAAACCTTAAGTGATGCCTACAGTGCACCGCATGAGATGCACTGACGGCACTCCCCCCCCCTACCGGGAAAAAAGTAAGAAGAGTGGAGAGAAACCAAGATGGGAAGGCTTCTCCGAAGAACAAAGAATGTGATTTGCAGAGACAGAAGTAACAAACGGTAATAAAGAATAGGTTGAAACGAAGTGCAAGTAAACCGGTCCTGCTTTTAGGAAATGAACAAACACGTAGAATAAGCATGAAGAACAAATATCAGTGTTTAATCGGATAATAATGACAGTTTGATCTATACGACTTCATTGTAATGAGAACCAGTCCATGAACTTTTGTGTGTGATCAGCAGAAATAATCATCATCAGAATAATAAATGATTTTTCATTGTATTATTGCTGTTATTTTTACCATCACAAATATTTATTTTTATATTTTTATATCAGAACAACAAAATCATGGGTTTTATTTATACTGTAATGCCTGTGATATTGTGAGTTGTGAATTATTATTATATTTAGTAAGAAATGTTTGTAAATATCCCAAATTTAATATTTTATTAAGGTAGGGAAAGTTAGAAAATATTCCTTCTCCAATTTTCAGACTACACACCTTTCCCCTTTGAAAGCTTTGTCTCTAGAAGGGTCTACTTGTCAAAGTTTCAAAAATTACTTTTGGGTGAGTCTACGAACCCCTCTCCTTGCCCTGTGGATGTTACTGTAAATAGATTTACGTTCCGACGGCGTAGGGAGTTTCTCGATGGTCACTAGTCCAAACACTGGCCACAACCAACCTTATCTTGTGTGATCAGACGGCCAGCGTGTGAATGCGTTTACTATCGCTGGCATTATTATTATTGTCAGTACGAGCTTGTTGACTCGCGCTACACGCGCTGGAACCCGGCGCTGCTGTCTCCCTTACCCTAACGATCCCATACCTACCCCGCCCCCACCCGGAGTGGACAAGGACAAACAGGTTTGCAGGAGGAGCGTGGGTGTCTTCCATACCCTCCCTTTCCCCTACCTACCTACCCCCATCCAGGGCGGATAAACCGGTTTTCAGGGGGTGGGTGGCTGTGTCATGTCTCCCATACTGTCACCAGGGGGAGGACAAACAAGATCCACTCTGATTTTATTATTATAGATTAATTATCAGAAGTAGTATACATGGTAAAACGCATGTGATTAGTTTTATATGACTGCCTAGTGATCTCTGAAGGTACCCACTCGGTCTACAGTCTTTTAGATTTATATTCACATCGCACCTTTAAACTTACATGTAATCATCAAGAGACGACGCTAAAGCGGAAGTCAACCTATGGCTTATTACGCTCGGCTGAAATAAACTCACAGATCTCGCGCATGAGCCTCATTTCACGGTTAACCATATGTTAACGTAACGGGCCGGGGGCGTGTTATGGAACCGAATTTCGGTGAGAGAGAGAGAGAGAGAGAGAGAGAGAGAGAGAGAGAGAGAGAGAGAGAGAGGGGGGGGCTACCTCGTGCAATATGTTTTCAAGTTTGCCCCTTACCTATTGCCTAGTATACACACACACACACACACACACACACATATATATATATATATATATATATATATATATATATATATATATATATATATATATATATATATATATATATGTATATATATATATATATATATATATATATATAGAGAGAGAGAGAGAGAGAGAGAGAGAGAGAGAGAGAGAGAGAGCGGTGTCTACTTCATGCAATATGTTTTCAAGTTTGCCCCCTTACTTATTGCATAGT
This sequence comes from Macrobrachium rosenbergii, assembly GCF_040412425.1. NCBI lineage: Eukaryota > Metazoa > Arthropoda > Malacostraca > Decapoda > Palaemonidae > Macrobrachium > Macrobrachium rosenbergii. Next base: position 38,802,475 of record NC_089777.1, read on the forward strand.
ATACACACACACACACACACACACACACACACACACACACACACACACACACATATATATATATATATATATATATATATATATAGAGAGAGAGAGAGAGAGAGAGAGAGAGAGAGAGAGAGAGAGAGAGAGAGAGAGAGAGAGAGGCGGGTGTCTACTTCATGCAATATGATTTCAAGTTTGCCCCCTTACTTGTTGCCTAGTATATACACATGCACACACACAAACACACACACATATATACAAATTACATATATGTAGAGAGAGAGAAAGAGAGAGTGGGGGGAGGGGAGAGGGGGCAGCAGTAATCGACTAAACATCGCGTCAAATACGCTTCGGTTTTCCGATTAGTGAAACATTCACTTCCTCTGTAGCACCGAAAGAAAGTTATGATGTAACATATCTCATCGTGCAGAATAAAAAGAGATAGAGAGGACGTTAATACTGGAAAGTTAGAGAGAGACAGAATACCTGGAAACAGTTGATTTCAGTAATATCCAAATTCGGCTTTATTCTCACGAATATAGTACTCCTAAGTCTAAAGGAATTGCCAGGTTTCACCACAGAAAGCATACCTTCGTAAAGATTTCTCATTCCTGAAATTATAACTGTTATTACGATAATTAAGGTTTTTGTTATCAAGTCTGACGTAGTACAGCATGCTGTTATTATGGCCAATTGTATTATTGGGGCTTGTTTTGCATTTCAAGTGAGATTAAGCATTCCTGGTAAATAAATGTAATTATAGCATTGTAGCTCTTGTGCAGTGCAAGCGAGATAATAATCCACTAATAATCATCATCATTATCTTCTGGATTTTGCCTGGCCTGTCCTTACTTCCTTTGCTTCTACTTCCGAAAATCTCCACACATCTCCAACTTCCCGTACCTTAGTTCTCATCCAAGTTGATCTGGGTCTTCTGATTCTTCAGGTGCGCTCTGGAGCCCAGCTGACTCTTACGTAATAATCCCCTTGGGGTGGTTAGCAGAACATGCCCAACCCATCTCCATCTCCCTTTCGTCATTTCTCTTCTACCTGAGGAACTTTATGAGTTTCCATATGGCATTTTTTACTCTGTCCTGCCATCTGACTCCCAGTGTTCTTGAATATTTCTTCTCAAATGGGCAAAATTTATCAAATGTGGTTTTCTTGACATATGATTTATGTCTAGTAAGATCTGTATTGCTATAGTGTGCAATTTCAAAGTTTCCTGATTTTATTCAGCCCCTCGCTGTTGGTCTTTCATTAAATTCCAGTTATATCAACATAGGAGAACTTGTATTGATATAACTGGTCTTCAGTATGTGAAAAACTCAACGTCATCAATAGTCTGTTCATCTAGTGTTGTTACTTGTTCGTATTTTGTTCTCATTTCTATTTAGATTTATTTTGAGTCCTATATCTAGATATGTAACGCACTCTGTTAAGGGAGCTTTATAAATCTTTTGGTGCTTTGCTGATTAAAACCCCATTATCTGCATATTCGAGGTCTGTCAGTTTTCTACCGTTACTCCAATATAAAACTTCGTTTATATATTCAGCCACTTTTTCCTTTACCAAAT
>NC_089777.1:38809036-38821536 GCF_040412425.1 Macrobrachium rosenbergii
TGAACAAGAAGAAAATCGTATCTGCAAGAGAAACTTCGTCCGTTATCTCGGGTGGGTCTTGGTGCTCTTCGGTGCTTGGCAGAGCATTCTTGTAAATAACTTCTCAATATTTTCTGGACTAAGAAGCGTGACAGAGAAGCATTCATTCGTCAAAAGTTTTCTATAAGAAGCGGTCAGTAGCCGTCAGAAAAATTTAAAATATTTCTTTAGGTGTCAGTGACTCGGCATGAAAACGTTGTCACAGTTCCGGGAAGAGTTCGGCAAAATTACAAACGTTGTCACAAATCCGGGAAGAGTTCTTTTAGTTGTACTGTGGGGGGACGGGGTTGGCGGATTAGAGAAATATGCTCATAGAATTTCAGGCTCCTTTCCAAAATAAACTTAAGGATTGCTTGGACGTTTATTCAATTATTTATCAATTCATTTATTTATGTACTGGCATTTATTTTGTGTGTGGTCGGTACTTCAGTAATTTCAAATTAATATCTTGCGTTTTCCTATAATTTCTGACTTTTTAAATTACATGCTTTAAAAAAACTATAGGCAAACTTGTTTATTTGCTCATGGTTTTAATTACATGTTCGTTTAGTGTTGTTTTGTTTGTAGTGACTTCACAGTAAAAATTTGCGTCCATCCATTAAATTTTATTTTATTTTTGCTTGAATTTTTATGGTTTACCATTATTTGTTTACATCTGTATTTCGTTATACGTCACATCAGTGGTCTAGTGGTTATCAGCCTCACAAACGAAAAATCCGAAATTGACCGGTGCTAGGTAAAAAAAAACCTTTGCTACTCTAGACTTCAGCAGTGAGTTATTTGCCAGGTAGTTAGCCACTGTGGTTAGTTGCAGTTAAGGTGGGAAAGGGCCTGCCTGATGGACCAAAGAAGGTCTGATGAGAGAACCTCCAAAAATAATCCTGGATGAGGATGATTATGGCGATTATGAATGACATGGCTAGCAGCCTCATCCTCAGAGGCTTACAATGGCAACAACCTCATAAAGAAAAATTATTTCCTTCTCCCCCATCTTTATTTGGACGGGTTTCAGCATCCACAGCTAACCGACCAGAAGCACAGGGAACCGAGCAATCCGGAGTATTTACCTTTAACTCCCATCTTGGCGAACGGAAGCTCTTCCCGTCTGAGATATTGAACGATGATAAAAGAGATCAGAGGACTGCTGCTTTTCCCTTTCTTTATTTGTTTCTCTCTTTCTTTCTTCAGTTTTATAGCTTGCTTAGAATGTCAATCGAGCTTTTTTGCATAGCTTATGTTGGAGAGTAGATCTGCTACTATAATCTTGATGTTATTATAGAAACAACGAACAAAGAAAAAGGAAATCAGTATTCTAAGAGGCTTGCATGTAAGAAGTCAGTTTAACCTGCGTGCTAGAGGTTGGCTTTGGCTTCCAGCCATGGCCAAGGTAATCTCCTGTGGATAGAAAAAAATTTTTATTTCAGAGAGAGAGAGAGAGAGAGAGAGAGAGAGAGAGAGAGAGAGAGAGAGAGAGAGGAGTTAAAAAAAAAAGTGGTTAAAAAGCCTCCAGAGGATGAAGAAGGAAATTAGGAGAGATAAAGACTTAAAAAAAGGCGGGAAACAGGAAAATGGAGTTACAGAGAAAGAGGGAGAAAAATAAAAAATTAAGAAAGAAAAACGTTGAATCACAAAAACTAAGAAACTAAAATATGTGAAGGATAACTTGTCAAAAGAGAGGCAAGAATTGTATTGTCTGGAGAGAGAGAGAGAGAGAGAGAGAGAAATAAAAGGATTAGAGAGAAATCGTGTTCTTAGAAATGATAATGTTGAAGAAGTGAGTCAGAAACAGAAAGATAGAGTTAAAAGAGAGAAGGTAAATTGAGAAAAGTTACAAAACAGAACACCAAAAATAAATAGGCTTGATGAGAGGAATTAAAATGATGATGAGAAGACAAGTGTGGGAGAGAGAAAAAGAAAGTTTAGATGGCGCTAAAGAGATAAAAATTGAGAGAGAGAGTAGGAGAGGTTACTTAAAAAGAGAAGAGGGAAATGCAACGAAAAAGAGACAGAGAGACACAAGAAAGCGGAGAGAAAGGGAGAGAAAAGGATAACCAAGCAAGAAAGAAAAGATGAGAAAATACAAGAGGACTGAGCTTAGCCAAAAACAACTTTCCTTCGTGGGATTATTCAGCGCTTGAGAGAAACCGCGGATGAAGAGCGCCTGAGTTTGGTGTCGGGAGAGGGGGAGGGGAGGGGAGGGGAGGGGACGGGGTTTCTTGGTGTTGATACTACTAAAAATACCAAAGAAATATTTTCTCATTTCACAGACTAAATAATATAAGTCGAATCTACATATCGGAATTAATCCCCTTAATGATTCATGTCTGTATTTTTTCATACTCAACCTACCACAGTCGAATAACTAAATTATGCCTGAGTCACTGCTTAGGTCAACAGAGGATTGATTGGGTGTAACGTGGCCTGCCTGATGCGTCCCACCTCTTCAGAGAATCAGGAATTGGCTCTTTCGATGGTGAAGCGAGTGTCATACCACCAGCACGAATTATTTATGTATATATATATATATATATATATATATATATATATATATATATATATATATATATATATATACAGTATATGTATATTACACGCAAGCATATGTATGTGTCTGTAAATATGATATATAGTATATATTTAAATATATATATATATATATATATATATATATATATATATATATATATATATATATATATATATATATATATATGTGTGTGTGTGTGTGTGTATGAGCGTGTGTGTGTGTGTGCGTACACACGTTTATGTTTACGGAGCAAGAGAAATGAAGTGTCACACCTGCAATTTTCTGATTTTATGATATTACTTTAGGAAGTACGATTGACCTAGATTTATGAACAATTGCAGTGGAATTTTATCATTTGAAAGAGAAACCATCGGTCGGCTTCCGAACGAAACGGCACACACAAGTAAATATCTTTAAAGACAAATCTTTTGGAAAGAACAATAAGAAAATATAAATCATTAGAAATATTTTCGTGTCTTGGAATAATTTAAGGCACTGAATCAGTTGTTATGGATACAGATCTATACTTTAAAGCAGTCTAGCTTGCCAGTGACTTGTTATGTTAGGAAATTTTAGTATGCTGAAGACATTCTAACTTGTTAAAAACTTGGTAATGCAAGAAATATATTTACCACTTTAAAATCACTTGAATGTGTTTCAGACACTGTCATACGTTAAAGAGTATTAAAATGGTAATGCATGATCAGGATCAAAAGCTTTACAACATAGGAGGGTTGTCCAAACTATGTAAAATTGGCAGAAAGGCCGAGCTTTAAAAAAAAAAAATTTGAAAAATGGCACATAGCCAGAGTCTCCTACCTGGAGAGGTGACTGCCAAACTAGCTATGAGATATATATATATATATATATATATATATATATATATATATATATATATATATATATATATATATATATATATATATATATATATATAATGTGTGTGTGTGTGTGTGTGTGTGTTTGTATAATTTGTATATGTATACACACGTGTGTGATTCCCTTTGCATATGTTTTAGGTCCTTAACATGTTGCCCCTATGTTACTGAACGATGTATTATGTGTGTATATGTATATATATATAGATATATATATATATATATATATATACATATATATATATATATATATATATATATATATATATATATATATATATATATATATATATATATATATACTGTAATTCGTTTTAACGAAAATCATTAGAAGCGAAGGTCGGTTGCCCATCTCGACTGAACTCGGCGGTGACCGGTGAGCTCAGTCAGTGGCAGTGACCGATAGCGAAATCACTGCTGGCTGGTCGTTCGGTTGAATGACCCACTAACTCACTGACCGTTTGACTTGAATTGGTAAAAAGAAGCTGCAGACGAAAGAAATTGCACAATGGCCGAACAACTTCCCTACCTCCCGACCAAATTGTCAAAATGTCCGGCAATTTGCCGGTCGTTAGAGATATCCGTGAACGGGAGCCGAATAGGGCAGAGAATGATTGACAAGAATTGACTGGCATTATTCAATACTTCCGGGTTGTTTATGATAATGCTTGATTTTCTGTGACCTCAACCCTAAGATGTTTGTGTTGTGTGTGCCTGGCTTTTGTATATACTTTATTATTTTAGACCGGAAGCCAGAGAAACAGGCCATATAATGCCCTTGTCGAGCAATGACCCTAAAAAAAAAAAAAAAAATTGAAAAACTGCACGTAATGAAGTCACTGAATGATATACCCCATCATTTAATGTTTGCACATTCGTGGTTTTGCTTGTTTGTCAGTTTCAGTCACAATTCGGCAAGTCATGCAAACATCCAGCGAATCAATTTCTTAATTGAATCTAGTAACCTCATTTTTTAACTTAGTTTACTCATGACTGTTTCTGCTTGTAATATCCAGTCATTAATCATAATTCGCCAGATATATATGTTCGTCTGTTGGTAGTGAAAATGATTGATAAGTATGAAAAGTGTGCGTATTTTTCTAATTATGAAACACATAGAATACTTTGAAGTATAGTTTTATGCAGTTCGGTGCAAATGATAAATTTTTCTTAATAGCGTTTTAATTTTTTCCTGAAATTAATTATTCATAACCATTAAGCTTGCTATATTAACATTTTTATTGCAATTAAAATTTTTTCTTAAAACTTTTTCAAACGATAAAGTTTCATTATTCCCAGGCTTACCGTTTCATATTTTTGATGCTAATAAAAACTCATTTCCAAATGCCTTTGATTTCTTGTTAAAACATACAACTCATCAAAAGTAATATTTAAAGTTTTGCATTTTCATTTCAATAATAAAAACTCATGTGAAGGCATGGATAAGGTCTATATTTTTCTTGTAAAGGAAAACAGTCTTTAAGAACTTGTCAACAAAACCCCTTCGCACATGTCAGTGTCTTTGTGTGTGTTTGTTTGTTGCCTGAGAATATGGAAATGGGAATGATGGAGGAGAGGAGGTGGACCTGGAGGGGTCGACCAACGGGATCTTCAATACCTGAGGTAACGGAACTGCGCGAGTTAACCTCCCTTCCTTCCCTCCGCCACTCCCCTGCCTCCCGCTGCTGCCTGCCTCCTTCCCTCCCTTCTTCTCTCTTTCACTCTCTTTCTTCCTCTTTTCTCTTCCTCTCTCCCCTCTTCTGTACCCTGTCTTCCTCCCTCCCTCTCCCTTCCGCTACCCTACCCCTCTCTTCCTGTACTTCCCCACTTTCTCATTCCCTTAGTACCCCTCCCCACTCTTCTCATTCCCTCGCTTCCCCCTCCCCTCCCCTCCTCATCTCCCTCCTAGCCTTCCTCCCTCTTTTCCTCCTCCTTTCGCTCCCTTCTCCCAGTACCCCGTCCCCCTCTGCCCCACCTTTGAAGAGTACCCCAAACCTTATACGAATTCATGAAGAACTGTGACTCAGAGTATGATATGAAATAAACAAATAGACAACAGATTATTAAATAAATAAACAAAGAAATAAACAAACAAAATTGAAATCGCTTACAGAGGGAATTTTACATTGATGAACTGGTTACGAGCGGTCAGTCTTAATGACGTAAAAATAAATTCATTTATAGTTCCATATACTAGTCATAAATATATATAATTTTATATATATATAATTTTTTTTTACAGCCTTAAACTTGAATAGCATTGTAATAAAGGGGCAAACTAATATGCAGAGTGGGTCATTGGTCTGTATTTGTTGGGATTTTTGTGTGGTTTTCATTTACAAGAGTTCACGTATGTTTTCTTGAAGATCTTCATGTATTTAATTCCCTTACCTGACAGTAACAATAACGTTTTAATCTTATTACTAATACTGCTGCTGCTGGTGCCCTTACATCTACTACTCAGATTATTATTATTATTATTATTATTATTATTATTATTATTATTATTGTTGCTGTTGTTGTTGTTGTTGTTGTTGTTGTTGTTGTTGTTATTATTATTATTATTATTATTATTATCTACAAAAGCAAAAGACAAATTAAAACGATGCAGAACTTATTATTATTATTATTATTATTATTATTATTATTATTATTATTATTATTATTATTATTATTATTATTTTCTACTAAATCAAAAGACAAATTACAAATCGATGCAGAGTTCGTGACATCTGATCGAACCAAGATTGTAAAATAATTTTCTCTTTACCGTTATGTCTTAGCAACTTGGAGGTTTTCCAGGAAGATGATTACAATTAGTGGGCTGTCCCTCACTACATTTTCCCATCCATTGATGAGAGCAAATTCCCGATTCCATTCAGTGTTCTTCCAGTATGGAGAAGGCTGACAACATTTTCTTTCGACTCACTTTGAATGGAAAACTATACCACGTAATTTCGTGATTTTATTTTGTGATGAAGGGAAGATATGTTCAGATTTCATATTTTAATTTTTTTATAATTAGAGAACACACACACACACACACATATATATATATATATACACATACTCGTATATATATGTATATATATATTTGTGTGTATGTATCTATGTATTTATACACGCATAGAGTTGTGGGTACCACTAAAAGTAAAAATTTCCAATAATGTGCAAGTACAATTGGGATTAGTTTGCATGTTCTGCGTCCTGTTTCACGAATGTTGAAGGGGCTTTTGTGCCGGAGGCGTCTGGCGTTACCCACTAATGTGGTCACCATCACTAATGTATATATATATATATATATATATATATATATATATATATATATATATATATATATATATATATATATATATATATATATATATATATATATATATATATATATATATATATATATATATATATATATATATATATATATATGTATATATACATATATATATATATATATACATATATATATATATATATATATATATATATATATATATATATATATATATAAATATATATATACACATAAATGACACAAATTTACATTTTTCAGACTGAGTCTCGATTTTTCAGACGTGTCTTGATTTTGCTTTGATTTCATTTCACAATGATATAGTTTCATTTTTATCACTCTTACCGCTACAATTTCCGATTTGTATAACCGACAGGAGTTTCGTGAAAGGTTAGTTTGCATTTTTTCCCATTTTCATATTTTCACCTCAGGTTTTTATGTTCCCCAAAATGTTTTTACAGTGACCGAATATTTTTTTCAGTGACAGTGCCATTTCTTTTTTATTTCTTTTGATGACGGTCTGTTCTTCCTACGATTTTTTTCTTTTGTTTTTTAGTAATCGAAGTTTTAATTTGCATACTTTAAAGGTAAACGAATTGACATTTTCACTACTTTGTATCGAGGCCAAGATTGTTATTTACCATTATTTTTACCAAGATTCTTTTCTTTTAAATTTTTCGAAGGACTAGGTATTCTCTTAATCTGATAGTTTGAGTTTGTCATAATTTTCATGGTAAGTGATTTTGATTTTTTTTTTCAAATTTTTTTTATAAAGGCAGATTTTGGGTTGTCATAACTTTCAAGGTGAAGAAGTTTAATAATTTTCAATATTTTTAATTACAGTGATTTATATATATATATATATATATATATATATATATATATATATATATATATATATATATATATATATATATTTTATCACATCACCGTATCATATATATGTTTATGTTTCAATTCGCTCTACCTGGAAACAATATATTTTTTCATATACGTTACCGAAGGGGAATTTTTTAGTTGATAATAAGTTCGTCGTCCCATGGGCTCGAACCAGCGAAGGACAAGAACTCAGGACTACAGTGGACCATTAACCCACGCGTAACGATGGGAAAATGGGAAAAATATGAAAACATATTATTTCCGACGTTAAAAAGGACGTTTGTAGAATTACATATATATATATATATATATATATATATTTTTATATATATATATATATATATATATATATATTATATGTATATTTTTTCATAACGATTCAAATTGATAGTTTAAAATGTTTACACTGATGGAGGTTAGTGTTCATTACCTTGTTTTACACAACAGCAGAATTAAATAAGGTTCTTTTACGACAAAGTTCATTACATTTATTTTATTTACTCTTAATTCAATACTGTTAAGAAGCTGGATTCGGTTTACTTGTTACCATATCGATCCCTCTGTCCTAATAACCAAACAATACATTGTTTGGATTATTAGGAGGAAAGAGACGTGCGCATCATCTCGATTTTACCTCAGAGGAAAATGGTGCTGTTTTGTCACATAAATACTATTTTCTTCCTGTTGAGGAAAATGCTGTTTATAAAGATGTTCATGCTTATACACGAGAGAGAGAGAGAGAGAGAGAGAGAGAGAGAGAGAGAGAGAGAGAGAGAGAGAGAGAGGTGAAGAAACTGAATTTATGTTGATTTCCACCCTTTGTCACATTTGAGTTCGATTTCATATTTTTTTTCATGTTGAGGAAGGAAGTACCGGTATTTAAATAAATAGAAAAAATATTTTTATGTTTATTTTAGTTTTCATATTTTGACATTTTAAATGTGAATTTGCTGTTGTTCAGAGAGAGAGAGAGAGAGAGAGAGAGAGAGAGAGAGAGAGAGAGAGAGAGAGAAGAACAACAAAAATATTTTGATGTTAAGCTGCGTGTCGTCTTTTGACACGTTCGAGGTCGATCTCTTTATTCTTTTTGTCATATTGCAAAACAAAAAACCGCTGAAGAAGAAAATTCATAAAACCGTGTGACTTTTCATCTTTTCGTCGACTTAAAAAGAAAAGAACAGAAAAACTGAACCGTTTCTCGTCAAAGAGAACAAGCCCAGGTCTAGCGACACTTTTTCGTGCAAGAAACGACCTCATTTCCTCGGTCCTGTAGCGACGCCAGCTCAGCTCGACGACCAAATAGCGACACTTTTATCATTATTATTCGATATGTAAATAGACTTTTTATGGAACAAAATCAAAAGCTCATGTATGAAACAATTATTATTATTATTATTATTATTATTATTATTATTATTATTATTATTATTATTATTATTATTATTATTATTATTATTATTATTATTACGGGCTTGACGGCGTGCACTACGCTGTGCCGGAACCTGGCGCTGCCCGTCATGTCTCCCCTACCTACCTCGTCCCCACCCTGGCCGGACAAACCGTTTTGCCGGAGGGTGGATGTGTCATGTCCCCTACCCTCCCGATCGCCTAACTTTCCCCGCCTCCACCCCTGGACAAACAAGAAAGATCCACTCGAAATTTATTATTATTATTATTATTATTATTATTATTATTATTATTATTATTATTATTATTATTATTATTATTATTATTTTAGTTGACATTGTTTTCCATAGTTTCCAGATTTGGGAAGTTACTCTTTCTGTGTGGGAGCGTAGAGTGCTAGTCATCACCTAATTTCAGCGCTAAGCCTCAAAAAGAATTATGACTGAAATCAGAAATTGACATTATGAGTGTTTCTAGCTGTAATAAGTCACAGTGAGAACCGATAACCGTAGGAGTGAGTGAAACAATTGTCATAAGTCATAGCGTCTATTTAGTCTGATAAAATTCATTTTGTTCCTGTATTTTATGGGGAGTCCGAAAGAACGTGCAACGAAATGGCTTCAGATAGTTCATGTGTAGTGGAAAAGAGGATATAAAGCAAAAAGGGGAAAAAATGGAAAAAAGAGTTTGGTCTATTTTGCAAGTAAGCCCCATAATCGCCTTTTCAAAGCAGGGCATTAGCCTGGGCTTGGGGCCAACTTGAATGGGGTTATCTTCTGTTCCCACACCTATCCATACGTAAAAATGCCATGAATAAACGTTTTATAGCATTAAAAAGCAGTCACAAGGCAAGGTAGTGTTGTTAATCATACGTTGAACTTTCCTCTCCTATGAGAAGAGGTAATAAAATTTCTGATTAATGAATTGAGAGTCTCGAGATGACTTTGCTTTTACACTGAACTAAAAAGTTAAAATAGAATAAATAAAAAGAAACAACGTAAACAAACGTAAACACTTACCAAACAGTAAGAAAGTTCAGCGAATAAATCAATGATGATTGAAGCCGCTGACCCAAGACGAAGTAACGGAAATTTATTCTTTATTTAGTGTGTTAACCTTTTTCTTATTTGATTTATATTTTGTCGAAACGGCAAGTATTTATTTTTGAATAATTTATTCATGGATTTTTTATTTTTTTTATTTCTGACATTTATATTTCTATAAGTTTTGCTCAGAGTTTTCTTTGCATTGTTCGTTCGCTTTTTTGAATAATAATAATAATAATAATAATAATAATAATAATAATAATAATAATACGTTCGTTAAAAAGATTGTTAAGAATGAATATAGAAAAGGGGCTAAAAGGCATTTATCATGGGGAAGCTACTACTTACTGTACATAAGAAATCTCAGTTCGACAACTTCAGAAATAGGTTCGTTATTATTATTATTATTATTATTATTATTATTATTATTATTATTATTATTATTATTATTATTATTTCAAGCTTGCTGGCGCGCTCTATGCGCACTGGAACCTGGTGCTGCTGTCTCCCCTACCTACCCCGTTCCCACCCAGGGCGGACAGACAGGTTTGCAGGAGGAGGGTGGATGTCTCCCCCACCCTCCCGTTCCCATACCTACCCCGCCCCACCCAGGGCGGACAAACCGGTTTGCAAGGGGTCGGTGGCTGTTTCATGTCTCCCCTACTGTCACCTGGGGGAGGACAAACAAGATCCACTCTGATTATTATTATTATTATTATTATTATTATTATTATTATTATTATTATTATTATTATTATTATTATATGAGATAAAATACAATTAAATAGTCTTTCTCTAGATATTCTTCGTGAAACGTCTTTTTCTGCCTCCTTGTCTTTATATTAGTTTTCTTTTCTTGCATTTGTTATTAAACCTCCTTCTCCTCCTCCTCCTCCTCCTCCTCCTCCTCCTCCTCCTCCTCCTCCTCCAGCTCCTCCTCCTCCTCCTCCTCCTCCTCAAGTCATCTTGCTAAAATGATCAGCATTCTTAAGATCACCTTGAAACCTTCTACCTCGAACCCTGAAGGACCGAGACCCTTTATTTTAAATATCAGAAGTTCTTGACTAATGAAGATGGATCTGCTTGGTCGTCAATAGCTGTCTTTCACCTTGACTAATAGTTAACCTTTTCTTCATTTCTTTCTTTCTTTCTTTCTTTCTTTCTTGCCCTCTTTCTTTCTTTCTCTCTTCCGTTCTTTCTTTCTTTCTTGCTTTCTTTCTCTCTTCCTTTCTTGCTTTATTTCTTCCTTTCTTGCTTTCTTTCCTTTTTTTATTTCTTCGTTTCCCTTATGGGGGGAGGGGGGTAGCACCGCCAGTGCACTTCACGTGGTGCACTGTAGGCAATACTTTAAGGATCTGTGCAGCGTGCCTTCGGCCCCTAGCTGCAACCCCTTTCATTCCGTTCATAGTCTCTTTCTTCCATCTGATATTCCACCCTCTCTAACAATTGTTTCGTTGTGCAACTGCGAGGTTTTCCTCCTGTTACACCTTTCGAACCTTCTTATTGTCAATTTCCGTTTTAGCGCTGAATGACCTCATAGGTCCCAGCGCTTGGCCTAAATTCTATATTCTTTTCTATCTTTCTTTTTTGTTATTTGTTATATTCTTGAGTGGAAAACTGCAGTATTGGACCATCTGGTCCAATATTGCTTACTTAATCGTTTGTCTGTGCGTCGTCAGGGAAATTTATAGTGTTATTAATGTGGGACAGCTTGGCACTTCTTGTCTGACTCTGTGTTTTTCTTTTCGCTCTTGGTATCCATCCGAGTACATTCTATGCTAGATGAATATCCAATACGATATTTCCCAAACATTTCCAGTACAGGAAACCTAACTCTTTTGAGGGTGAAAAATCTCATAATTACTCATCCAAGTTTCCCTTGGTCTTCCATGTCCTCTGGCTTTTCGGTGTGTAGTTAGTTACATCCAACACTGACCACCCATCCATTATAAAGACCTCTCCCATCCATCAGTACCCTAATAAATGAACATTATTTCCTTTAGATAAAATAATAATTTTTTTACGAAGTTCCAACAATTTATTTCGTATTTGCATAATTATCGTATTATTTACGAATTTTCAAATGAATATCTGTTCTTTAATCCATAAAATTAACTCTCACAATGTCGACAAAGGTAAGAATGATTAATATGTCTTATCAACTAGAATTTTGAAAGCAAAACAAGTCGCGTTATTCCACAGGAGCCCCTTTGTGCACGGAATTCTTCAGAAGGCTCGTGGATGCCGTTTCACACCCTCAAGACTTTCTTGTCATTTTGGATGCGGGCAATTATTGAATTACTGTAGTCGATTCATGCCGTCTATTCGTTTAGTTGTGGTGATCTGATAGATGGGAACTTGTAGGTGTCGATAACACGGATGCCATCGCTCTGAGTTTTGATAACTTTCATCATCATCATTATTATTATTATTAT
>NC_089777.1:38829036-38904036 GCF_040412425.1 Macrobrachium rosenbergii
TATAGGCTTTAAAGTCACAAGGTCGATCATCTGCCAAGGGCAAGTGATTTCTACTCTCTTTGTAAAAATTTCATTTTTTCATTGTGCTTCTGTTGACTTTAGCAGTGAACTATATACCTGATAATTAGTCAGTTGTGGAGGAATGTAGGTGAAGAAGGTACGGGAGAAAGCATCCTCATGCTAAATACTTGCTGAGAACCGAAAGGTTAACACCTGCAGGAACCATTTCCCCTTAGGGAAGAAAACCAAATCCCAGACAGTGATTGGCTCCAGAAAGAAAATAACAGTTGTCACTGCCACATTCATATTTTAACCTCTGAATTGTGGATCAACTGCCTGTATAGAAGACTTGCATATTACCCATTTCTTACACCTACTCAAAAAGCTCACCAGCATTGCATCGAACCCTGTGCACATACATCTCTACTCTATATTTCACGAACTTTCGTATTGCCTGGATGTTATGGCCCCTCCCTTGCAATTCCTCTTTCGCCCCAACTATCCGGCACTTTCTAGGTCTTCTTCCCCTCGTCCTTCATTCTCTCTACATGACCAGACCATCTCACAATGCTCTAATCCTGTCCTTTTACTTACACTAAGTTTTTTTACCATTTCTTTCATGCGTTACCACATTTTACATCTATTGAATCTTTTCATGCCACATAAACAGTTCATCGCAACAGCTTCAACTTTTAATTTTTTTTTATTTGTGTTTAGCATCCACACTTCATCTCCGTAAAGGAGAGCTGGTTCATGAATTCCTAGATCCATTCTCCTTTCCTTTATAGACACTTCAAGTCTGTTCTCACTCATCTGCACGTAACCTGCTTCCTTTCTTGCTTCGTCTGATCTGGAACTCACCTTTTCTTTCGCCCTACCAGCCATCAATCGTAAATCGTTATATCTACTCCCAATTACAGCTTCCATTGTCCCACCATTCATATTGAAACTCATTGACCCACCATCGTGACTTCCATTGAGCCTAATAACCTTGCTGTTGCTTACTATTACTCTCAACTTATTTTCTTGCAAATACTCAGACTCATTCACTATATATATATATATATGTGTGTGTGTGTGTGTGTGTGTGTGTGTATGTATAAATACACCTGTTTTCGTTCAGGGCTCCCCTATAGAAAAAGCACAAGGCTTAATCCAAAACGAACGACCTATCTGCTGTCGGCCTCAAACATATTTTCATATAAAGCTCTCATGTATGCCAGTGTAGAAACAGTCAACCGGTGTTTTACGTAATATATATAAATGGTAATGCAATTGGAAATTAATTGAGAGAACAAGTTTCAGGCCTGAAACGCATGTGAACTCGTGCCCAAGTTGAGAGATACCCGGTTGCCCAAACCATCGGTTCTCTCGTGAGTCATTTTAGTTGAATGAAAAGAGAAGAAACTGAGTCACTGCATATTTACTACCTGCCTGTTTAAATACACTTGTTACCTCTGGCTAACATGGAAAATAGGAGCTGGAGGGTGACAGATCTTAGAAATGCATTCCGTAGTACAATATATATATATATATATATATATATATATATATATATATATATATATATATACTGTATATATATATATATATATATATATATATATATATATATATATATATATATATATATATATATATATATATATATATATGTATATATATATATATTGTATAAACATATTCTTGCTCAATATATTTATAAATTCATTTTTTCAAGACTTTTTATTACATATTGTTTCACGTCCGCAAAGCGATAAATCAAAACAACTGATCAAGTATAAAAATGACGAATTTAAAAGTAGGGGTATTTTATAGTATGAGAAGAAGCTTTAAGGAATGAAAAATCAATACTTTTGTCGTATTTAGACGCGCTGGAGAAAATGGGGAAAGTATCCTGATTTATTAATACATTTTACTTTGTTATATCATTGCCACAGACCCAAACTTTTTAGAAATTGTTGTGATAATGCACTGCTTGAATAGAATTATATCCTTTTAACAAGATTCTCATCTTAATCCTTACTGAGAAAAGGCAAAACTTAATTTACAGTTTTTATTTTTTAAGCAATATTTACCTATGTAGCTGCAACAGGGAAAGCAGCCAAATGTTTCCAGAGGGAAAGCTGCCATCTGTTTCGGCAGGTTTTGTCTGGAGACATTAGGCAACCTCTCTTCTGTGGGCGTGGCCTGTCACTTATATTAGAATGAAACACTGAACTGTACTGTAGTTTAATTGCAGCTCACAGTAGTCACTTATTACACAATACCACTTGATTTTACTGTCATGTCGGGGTGTTTCTAGGTTTACTACCACTTCTTTGCTGGTATTAGCAATACAAATAAGGAGATGGAAGCTTAAATTAGTTTTGAAAATTGCTAATAGCATTCTCTTGGTGTGAGTATATGCAGACAGTACATGCCGAGAGAATGTATGTAAATTCGTATGGCACCTTGCAACGTGAAATTTTCTGTTTCAGTTTTATTTACATTATTTTCACCAAGAAGGCCATAGCGGCGTGCTACAGTACCTTTATATGTCTGTAGAAACCAGTTTCTTTTTTTAAGCTCATTCATGTTGCATGTGCTATAATTCTTGACATAACTGTCGTGGTTGTGGTCCACTCGAGATTAGCCATAGGTTATGTGTGATTGTTGCAGCTCTCCTGGAGTCACTGGCGAAAGCAGTAGATTCTGAGAACTGTCCGGGCAAGTGCTTACAGGGCCTTGCAGCCCTCATCTGTAACGAAGTGCTGGAAGGGCCTGATAGGTGCCCCGTCCCGGGAGCAAAATGCTGTGTCCCAAGAAACCCCAGTAAAGGTGAGATAGATACGCGGACCCAAGGACACCGAGAAATTTGAATAAAATCAGAAAGTTTTAGCCTTTTTTAATCTAACTTTCTAGTGCATTGTAGTTTTATATGTAAAGGTTAATTGAAGCAGTTGTACGGTATGCTGTAGATAAATAACTTTGTAGTTTCTGTGCATTTGTAGTTTATGTTGTTGTGTGTTGTTTTGCTGTAGTTTTTATGTAATTGCACTAACCCTACACATTTTCAAAATTTCCCAGTGCTTTTGGTTTTTCATCTTCAATTTAGTATATAATCTCCCAGTTGATTTTGTTCTTGACGTTTGTTTCTCTTATCCTTGGCTTTCAAATATTTGTTCAAAATTTATTTATTTTCCATATTTGTAATTTTCTCGATGTTCTTCTGCATGCTTTCTTTGTACTTCTCTGTTTAAAGGAATACGTCATCCAGCCACATAAGTGTTCATGCTGTTTTTCCTTTATGAATCTCTTACATTCTCATAATAGTTTAGAACACTATATATCGAACCATATTTTGCCTTATAATGCTGTATAATTTTGTAGCATCCCTTCTTATTATCTGTCGTGGATAGCATTGAGTTTTATATACTAGATTTCTCAACTTTTATACATATAATTTGCATTTTAAAAGTCCATTCTCATCACCAGGTAATGATCGTTTGAAGGAACAAACCACAGAGGATCAACCCATAGTGACAGATGTCACAACGGAATCCTCAGCTGACCAAGAGGATGTGAGTTTTCATGATAACTTTGTCTAGAAATGTCTGAACAAGAAATTAAAATGTGATTGCATCTAAGATCTTTGTGATTTTCTTTCACTGCCTGTAAAGTAGAAGTATTAAGGTAATACAGTTAATATTGCGTTTTTACTCAGAAAAGAAATACAACTCCATAAATAATTACCAGAAAAATGATGCCATTGAATGGATTTTATCAATAGCTACTTTCACCTGAATTCTATACAGCAGACAACAGCCTCCACGGAAGGACTCTTTACCTGGACTGGCATTCAAAATGCAGATGATGAAGAGTTGGATAATCTGTCCCCAACTCCATTCCCTAGTACCGAAGACCCCATGGTCGCAGGACCAGCAGGTGAACCCTCTGACTCACCTGCGGAAAATCCCGAAAAGATGGCAGATGCTGACACCGAAGGTCCTTCAAGTGAAGTCCCGGAGGACAAAGAAATGGCAACCACTGATGAGCCAGATTCTACCACTCCAGCAGCTCAGGCCTACGCTCCCTCAAGTAGTAAGGCCATTTACAGCTTGAATTTTGAAGTGCTGTATTTGTTTTGAAGTGCTGCATTTGATAGTGTGACCACACTCAGAACATGAGAGTAGCCACTGTCTGGTCCCTTATTCAGTACTTGAGGGTAGCCACTTTCTGGTCTCTTGTTCAGAACAAAAAGTCACTTTTTCCATGAATTCAGAACTTCAGAGTAGCACTTTTGGTACCTTCCATCAAAAATAAAACAGCTGTATAGTAGGTTACTTTATAAACAAGAATTTTTTTTACTCTGTCCTCATATGATTTCTTATGTTGTTCACTTTATTCATGTATTCTGAGGACTTCTATATCAAATGCACACTTCATTTTATAAAAATTACTGTACATAAAGAATGAATGTATATGTTCGTTTTGTTTTATTTTATTTTATGCTTTGTTTGTCGTTTAGTAATTTTTTGTTTAATAATCATTATAGGTTTACGAGTTTGTCCAGGAGTCTGTGTGGCTAACCGTATCAGTGAATACTGTGAGGCTGCTTTAGATGTAGAGCAGTTTTGCAAGGCAGGATTAAGATGTTGCGTATCTGCAGACCTCTTCATTGATGTGGACGAACCTCCTAAGGAATTTGTGATTTTAAAACGAAGGAAGCCACCCCAAGAGGACGACAGTGTTCCTGAGGTCTGAATGACATTTTTTGCATGTTATAGTTGGGTTCTTCATTGTGGTTTATCATCCTTTAATAATAAGAGTGTAAGACTCTTCTAGTTGATTTTATAGATTTTCAACTCTTTGGTCTCTCCATTTGAATCTACTTACAGTATTTATTTACGTAATACAGAATGTCAGCTTCAATAATTTTATTAATTTCACTCATTAGGCTTCAGAACTGGCATCTGCGACTCCTGCTACTACTACCACCACAACAACTACCACAGAACAGCCATCTACTGAACTGACGACAGTGTATACTCGGAGACCGCGTCCAACCACCAGCCCTCCAAGGAACATACCTCCTGAGCTTCGCTGTAAAGGAACATGTGTGGCTGGATTCTTTGCTTTCCTCTGTGATGAAATTGATCGGAATGGACTCTGTCCTCGAGGTGGACGATGCTGTGTTACCCAAAGACGGAAACCAGATTCCAAAGAACCGGAGGCAGATCGAAGGAAACCCACTACACCTACTACGACCACCACAACTCCTCTCCCATTACCAGAGTGCCCGGGTACCTGTTTGCCAGTATTGGTTTCTTCTTTCTGTAGTCAGCCTTCAGTTTTGATAGAAAGAAGTAGCTGTGAAGAAGGCACTATTTGCTGTAATTCTCATGTGGAGAGTGAAGTACCTTCACCAACACCACCTCCAGAAAGACAGCCACCTCCACCACCTCGTCCAGCACCACCTGCTGACAGACCACTTCCTCCTCCCTTCAATGCTTTAAGTTCTTTCTTCACTCGACCATCACCTCCACCAAGACGGGAAGACTTGAGGCCACCCAGACCTCAAACACCACCCCCTCCTCCACCTCCACCAACCACCACTACCACAACTACCACCACAACCACCACCACCACAACTACCACACCACCACCACTGCCAACAGAGGCTTCCGATCTACGACAGGACTGCCCTGGAACTTGTATTCAACCATTCCTCTCATTTACATGCTTTGGTAAGTGGACAGGTCAAAACTTACTTCTTGGTACTTATAAGATGATCACATCATATACTGTCTTATTCATATTTATTTTGATATGAAAAACTGTAATTTAAAGACAAGAATTGGTGGTGTTTAAACAGATTTACTTTTTAATTTACAATGTATGTAGAGATTTTGCCCTACGCACACATAAATTACAGCGTCCAAATCGTTTGATTATTGTAAGAGATTAATTGACAGTAGTTTACCTGTAAATATAAGGCAACATTACAACCAATGAAGAATGTCTATGCCATAGTTAGATATAAAGAGCGCCTTATTAACATTTGTTTTCTTATTCTTAGGCAATGCGGACATGACAGACCTGTTCAAGTGTCAAAAGTCCAACACACAGTGCTGCTCACCCAAGTCAGCCCTTCGAGATCTCATCCGTTATGAAGATGTACCAAACATCGCCAGAAACGACACAGTATGGAGACCACCTTACGATTCTACCTTCGTCCCAACGTCTTATGGACCACCAGGATTTGACCCTTCATATGGTCATCCTGACTATGAACAGCCCTCATACGGACAACCTGGTTACGAACAGCCTCCCTATGAACAACCACATTATGAACATCCGCATGTGGATGAGGAGTATGAAGCACCTTATGAGCAACCCCATTATGAACAACCCGCATACGAAGAACAGCCTGCATATGAAGAACAGCCCTATGAGCAGCCTGCATATGAACAACCTGGTTATCAAAGTCCTTCATATGCCGAGCCGGCATATGAAAGGCCCTACGAAGAGCCAGCCTATCAGCAGCCTCCATTTGAACAACCAGCATACGAAAGACCTTTTGAACGACCACCATACGAGCACGAACAGCCCCCTTACCAGCCATTCCATGCTAGAAGAAACACATCACAAGGTATATATTGATAAGTGTTTTAGTCCTATAAAAAGCAATATTTGTGCTTAGATTATTTGCGAGGCAGTTACTCATTATAATTTTTCTGTATTTTGGTGAAAGAACTTCATTATTAAAATTTCAGAACCAAGCCTGGTTAATTTTGAAGGATGAGTAATCATAATTTTGGCTCATCTCATACCTTTTAAACTAACTTTGAGAAATTCATATACTCTTTCTCAGTAATTCCACCCAAACCTGTGCACACAACTCGGGCTCCTGTTCGAAACAAGTATGTGTGCGGCGTCAAGGGAACCCACCGAAGTGGGCGCGTTGTCGGTGGAGAAGATGCCTTACCCGGTGAATGGTGTTGGCAAGTAGCTCTCATTAACTCACTGAATCAGTATCTGTGTGGAGGGGCGCTGATTGGCACCCAGTGGGTCTTGACAGCTGCACACTGCGTCACAAAGTAAGTTGCCATTCTTTGTTCGTACTGAATCTCCATTGGTGACATTAAATTTTCAATATTCCAGTGTTTATTTCTGGGATTAAGTCCTTCTCTTATGCTATTAGTATTTGTTACTGGCACTTATATTTGCTTTATTTAACCTCTTCTGGGGTCTCGTTATTTATTCAAAGTGGTTGACCAGTTAACTCTTCTTTCATTAAATAAAATATTTTTGAGGAGTTTGGTCATGAATGTTTCTTATGACTACTAATGATTACAGCCAAGTTGAACTGCTACACATTGAGGTACAATAGCTGTTGTTCTTGTTTATACAGCACTTGACTGAAGCCTCAACACTGATACCTGTGGAAGCATTGCTGAAACTTTTTCATGGTATCTGCTGTGTTAATCTCTATTAATTGTGTGAGACCGGGAAAAGAAACTTACTCCAGGTGTTTTTGTATGGTTTCAAGTGAAACCTGTTTCTGGCTTTTCAAAGATATCATGAAATGTAGGTGAAAGTTTTTGATGCCTTTCATCTTCATCTCGTGTAACTGATGATTTTGCATTCACTGTAGTTCCTAGCTCATTATTGCATATAAAGTATATCTGTTTTTGGGCACAATGATTGATAAAAACTGTTCTGTTTCCACATATATTCCTGCTTTTTTTCCGGAGATCTATAAAATCACACAATATCTGAAGTATTCTAAAAGTATCTGTCAGTATCCCACTGATTCACAGGGAATCGGTCATGTTTTTAAGTAGGTCTTTTTGTCAAACTTAGTATAGATCATTAGACTCGATGCTCATACGCGACCTTATGCCTGTACTTGCAGCATAGTACGCTCAGGGGATGCTATTTATGTACGAGTTGGTGATCACGACTTGACCACCAAATTTGGATCTCCAGGAGCTCAAACTCTTCGTGTTGCAACGACCTACATCCATCATAACCACAATTCACAGACCCTGGATAATGATATTGCACTCCTGAAGCTCTCAGGTCATGCCGACCTTAAGGAAGGGGTTTGTTTGGCATGTCTGCCAGCAAGAGGAGTCAATCAAGTGGCAGGTAGCAGATGCATTGTCACTGGGTATGGCTATATGGGAGAAAGTAAGTAGAGGGCAGCATTTTTTTATTGGTACTGTCTAGTCATATATTCATACTTTTTGGGTACTATGGTATGCTATTATTATGTAGTACATGAATATTTTACTTTGTGCCTTTAAAATAAGCCTTTAGTATGACATAACCGACATAAGCTAATGTGTTTAACTTAAATGGCTCTGTTTTAGCTTGCAAAAGTATACTCTTGCACATATATATGTAAATATCATATACAGTTCTAGTTGTGTCCAGACACTGAAGTGATAGACATCTCTTTTGAATGATTGAATAACATACTGATTTTTTTTTTCAAAATGACTTCCTGCAATATTTAATGAAACAAGGCAATTTAATTATTTCAAGTAATCACCTTATCTCGCCTTTAATCTGTCTTCTTCATTTCAGCTGGCCCCATACCTCTGCGCGTGCGTGAGGCTGAGGTTCCCGTGGTGTCTGACAGTGAGTGTGTCCGGAAGATTAATGCTGTAACAGAGAAAATATTCATTCTCCCAGCTTCATCTTTCTGTGCTGGTGGAGAGAGTGGACATGATGCTTGTCAGGTATGAAAGGATAAAAATTCTATATTGAATTTGGTTATTCTTAGTTATAAATTTAGCAAAAGTCCTATCCAGGTTTGTGATCCTTGTTTTAATATGTTAATACAACATATGTACTGTTTGGTACTGCTGGAAATATATACCTGAAATGGTAAGGAGACGTTGTTAACTGTCATTCTTGTCACCGAAATATGCTAGATGGAGGCTGATAAAAAGAGGTGATCTTCCCTCTGCTTGTGTGCTGGTTAGCCAACACTGTAGCAAAGCAAAGATGTTAAACATGCGACAGTTATCAGTGGTATAATACAAAATATATGAGCATCTGAGCTTGCCGTGCAGTAAGAAATCATGTCATATTATTTGAGGTGGAACTAATAAAATCACAGTACAGTGCTTGTTAGGTAGTTCAACTTGGATTCGATACTAAATATGAGAGTAACAGTTGCAATACCGTTTATGACTAAAATTTGTAACGCTTGGAGACGAACATGTTGATAATACTATACAAGGTTTTCTCTGCTGAGTACTTATATAAGGTCTCATGTGCTTTTATGCTAAACTAACATAACATACAGTATTAATAAAAGTAGCAGTACAGTAGAAGCTTCTAAAATTCATTACTGGTATTTTGGTCATTCTGATAAATCTGCAAGGTGTGAATGTGAAATTATGTCAGGGATGGGTTCATTATAACAACTGAGGATTTTTTCTTTAATTTTATCCACTGCTGTCTTACATTCTCATGTGGTAGATTCTTTATTCGTCTTTGTATCCACCTTCGAAAAATTTACCCAGTTCTGCCATGGCAAATGTAAACTCATTTTCGTCACAAACTTAGACATCTGAGGTATTATAAGGTAATATAACCAGATTGTAGTCCCATATGTGTCCAGGCTTATACAGCTGAGCCAGTGGGTAGGTTTTTGAGAGGGAGGTGAAAATTGGAACAAGGTAAAGAAGCTGGGAGCTATGTTGGAAGGGGCCAAGGGG
Source organism: Macrobrachium rosenbergii (assembly GCF_040412425.1). Taxonomy (NCBI): domain Eukaryota; kingdom Metazoa; phylum Arthropoda; class Malacostraca; order Decapoda; family Palaemonidae; genus Macrobrachium; species Macrobrachium rosenbergii. Next base: position 38,838,756 of record NC_089777.1, read on the forward strand.
AGCAGATGACAAGCAAAAGGCTAACTCTTGTAGCTAAGACCTATTACCGGGCAAACTATGGTCATTACTCTCTAAGGGCCCAAGCCCAGATAAAAGAGGAAAGTGAGCAAAGGATCAGTACCCTGACCTGATACACAAAAAATCAACCTTGATACTCTCTGGAAATTGGTGATCCTCTTTGATTCAGTAACTTTTCTCCTACTGCCAAATACTTTTCATATTTTCTGTCTTCGTTTTTTCTGACTTATGACGTGCTCCTTCTAAAAGACAGGCATTTTGCTTCCTTCGTGAAAAAATCCCACCCTTAATCTTTTATCTCCCCTTTCTCTTGTATCCTATGGACCGGGGCTGTAAAAGTGCCGTGGGTTTTCTGGCCCTGTGGCTTTTGCTCAGAAAGGTGGGGATGAATTATAATGAACCTTGGAAGCCAACAAAATAAGAAAGACCCTCACCCAGCACGGAGGGTTTTTGTTTTAATACCATTAACACCCTCAGACTGTATGTGGATGACTCAGCAAAGGTGGAAGAACTTTTTCCTTTGCTATCTGTAGACTGGCAGACAGTATTGAAACTCCCCACAAAGACAAATGACCTTAGGTAAATGAAGCAAATGAAATTGAATCAAGGTATAACTCAAATCAGCATTTTTCATATTGTACAATACTGCATTCCTCTCTTTCAGGGTGATGGAGGTGGACCCCTTGTATGCAACGTGGATGGATACTTCGAACTAAGTGGTCTGGTGTCATGGGGCTTTGGATGTGGTCGTCAGGATGTTCCAGGAGTTTATGTCAAGGTCTCCTCCTTCATCGGATGGATTAACCAAATTATTTCCGTCAACAACCTGTAACCAAGAGTTCTAAGGCCTGTCTAACACTGGCATTTATAAAGAGGTGTTTGGTTGGAATTGGTGGAGCTACTTAATATTTTTCAAGGATGGGAGAAGGATTACTCTGGTGGGGACCAATACAGGGATCTGACTTATTCCTGATTGAGGGCATCGGTTTTAATTGACAGATAAAGTCTAAACATTGGATTTCCAGTAATCTTAAAGGAAAAAGTATAAGATCTTATGAGAAAACTTTTAATTAATACTTAGAATGCATGTGATAGTAGTTTTACAGTCTCATGTTAGAGTTTTTAAAATTTTTTCATCTTAATCACTCCAATTCGGCTCATGTTGTTTACTGGTTTTTACCAGATTCTTGGTATACTGATGAAATGTTTCTTATAAATGAAACTTGTAATTATGAGTTTACAACAAAAAACTCAAACCGTGGAAATTTGCATTAGCCATAATACTCTTATAGAGGTTAGTGTTATGTATCATATTTATTTGTAATTTATTTCAGCCTTATAATGTAGATATGGCACATTATTTTAGCTTAAGAATGTTGCATGATATTTGTTTAATAATTCAGTATTATCAAAGTGAATTCTTATCTTAGGAACTAAGCATGACAATTGGATTTTCTGGAATGTACTTTCAGGACATGTCTTTTATTACAGTCTCTTTTATTTGTAGGAGGAAAAATACTGAAATGATTTTTTATAAAAATGTTTTTTTCATGCAACAGATTCTTCCATTAAAATAATGTATGGAATTTTGACAATTTTATTTAGTGCGATGACATGGACTTCTACAATGGACATAAAATACAGGGGTTCAAAAAATGCAAGTCTTCCAATAAGAGAAATTATAGTTTCCCCTGTATAAGATTATCAAATAACTATAGACAGACTGCATCAGTTTTCATTGTTGTATAACCAAAGACGTATACTGTATGTGGAAAATTAAGCTTTCGTTTGGAAATCTGACAAAATGACCCAGTGTGACGAAGTGACTTAAAAAAATCAAATAGGAACGTCATCTGCTGTCTCTCACAGCACTTGTGACTGTTGATAGAACTCGTGTGAAAGAGATTTATATTAGCAAAGACCTGATTATTGTTGAGCCAAAGACTTTTCCGTGTGATCACACAATTCGATGTGATATGTTGGCTTACATTGCACTTTTCACTACAAGTGGCCAGATTGACGCAACTATTTACCGCAATTGGAATTGAGACTGCAGTACCCTACGTGATACTTTAACTAGTGATCAAAATGTCATTATTTAATATGGATTTAGAGGCTACGTTACTACTGAAATGAAGGACTTGACACAATCGAAAGTGAAACAAATTGGGCATCAAAGCACTTTTATCTGTTAGTTTTAGCACAAGATAAACTTATGGTGTTATTTGGTTATTTTTTCTTGCATTCCTTTCATTAGGAGCCACACTTTTCTTGTGCTGGTTGTAAAGGGCTCAATTTTGCTCTTTGAAATCGTGTAACTAGTCCAAAACAAATTTATGCCATAAAAAAAGTTTTTCAAGGATTTTGTATAAAAGGAAAATATTTTGTGGATTGCTATATCTCCATAAAATTGTTTCTTGGGTTGGTACATCTTCCAAAGTACAATATAACCTCCAAAAAGATCATTACAATTTTGTCAATTTCTTCCCAAAAAATGGCACCATAAGTTTTTGTAACATGTAACTTACACATCATTCATTAAGTTGTTAACTTATATTTTTGTTTTTTGTTTTTGTTTTTGTTTTTTTTTGTTTTTGTTATGATTCCAGGTTTTGCTTGTTTATTGTACATGATTTTTGATAGTTTCATGTGAGCAACATTGTTTAAAATTTGGTTATTTTTAGAATGTCCCACTATAAATCTTCATGATGTATTCATATCACTGACAAAGACTAATTTAAAAAGATGTTTTTTCTATAGCCGTATTTTCTGAATATAAAGATGAGCATTTTTATGTAAATAAAGTTTTTACAGAACTTGTTTACTCATTTCCTTTAAACAACTGATATGTACCCGAAAGTTGAAAAGCTGTATATAATAATATTGAATAGCAGGTTAGGCAGTAGTTTGTGATCTCAAAACCTGAGCTGATTTGGACGTGATGAGAATGGATGAGAAGCAGTAAGCTAGAAAAGCAGGGAATTTGGAAGTAACTAGACAAAGACCAGTAATGATGTCCTGAAAATCCTAGAAAAATTAATGGCGTAGGAGATTAGGCAGAAGATGTACAAGACAGAAGGCAGTGTAGAAAACACTGCACACCTAAACTTGCGAATAGGATATCTGACGTGACAACGTCAAGGATGCTGGTGAATAACTTTAGTAATCATAAAGCAGTGGCTGTTGGCTGTAGAATCCACATAAAACCGTGATCCTTGGGTAATTCATTGTTTTAGGATGCTTGACAAAACATCTTATCGTATTTTGTTAGCGCTTGCTTATCAAAGTTTACACTGTTCGTGCTTCCATGGAATTACTAAGATTTGGTGTCGGATTTAATATTAGTATTTTACAAGAAAAACAGGAAAATATCAGCCTTATATAAGTCTCTTAATTGGGAGTAAAAGTTCTCTCTCACTTTCTCATAGCAGTTTTACTCACAGTATCATGTCATCCATTGTAAAGTATAGTTTTGAGAAGAACTTTGTGATTTGTAAAGATTAGCCTGGCTTTTATACAATTGTGGCCACGAAGTGATGGTAAGAAGCGAGGCGAAACCTGATATGAACCTCTCGACTCGAGGAAATCAGCAAAAATAACTTAGTTGATTAGAAACCATAGAATAATGAACAACAATGAATATCCAAAGTAATTAACAGCTTTCACAGTGTTAACTCTATAGTTTCAGAGTTCAATAGTAGCGACTGTTTGATTGATGGAGGAGTAACTATGGTAGGTGTAGAACTTTAGTGCAACTGTTAATCCAGTGTTGGTGTTCGGGAAGATTCTATGGAATCTTTAACTTTTGCGTTGAACTTAAGAAGAGCGTTGCTCCACTTTTCAAACATGTTTGAGTACTATTTACCACTTACCACATGTACTCTGTGTGAATCGGAGTCCTCTGTACCGTGAGCTTCAATTCCTTTCACTCTAGAATGAAGTTATGGAATCTCTTCCAACCTCCAATTTCCATGACTAACAATCTTCCACCCGTCAAACGAGCAAGACTTGTTCCTTCAGGGATTAAACCCCACTTTTTTCCTCCACTCCTAATTATATTTCTGTTCGACCTTGGCAATAAAAAGGCAGTCATTTTCTCGTTCCATGCATTTATTTAAATTCCGATTCTGTATTTACAGTTTTTTATATATAAATACAGGCTCAAGTGTAACTACATAGAACCAAAGAAAATCAGTTACGTTTCACAAGAGAATGGAAAAAGTGAATGAAGTTCAGTAAAGAAGAAATGGAATGGGACTAACCCATTTAGTGCTTTGATAACTATTTAAAGTCATGGCTTCATATTTTGAAGATCACATTTATAACTACATTAAAAGCCAGTTGTTTGATTATTTACAGTAATTACACGTTATTTTGGTAACTATATGTTACCAACAAAAACTATTAAAAAGTTAGAAAATAATTATGAAAACACTGATTCAATTTTTTTGCAAGCATGGATGGTAGTTTCTAAAATACATAGGCCTTAAATTATATGAGAGGATTTATTTCCTTTCGTGATTAGATTGCTAACAGCGTAACTGCCAAGGGTCTCATTTGGTTCTTCGCCAGTAATCACTTACACTTTCTTTTTAAGTTGTATTGAGACCCAGACTAGGATAGCTACTCAAATCAATAAGAGCAGCTCAAGTAAAGCAACAACTATAATCAGGTCCGATGTCAACAAAACATGGCAAATTCAGCTTCTCAAAACATGAGGGTCAAAGAACTAGGGAACTACAGAAGAAAACAGAGAATCCCAAGTCATGGATATTACTTTGTCCCACTGTGAATGTATTTTGAAATCCGCCATGTGGCTTTCAATGGTAGTCTATATTGGAGTCATCATTTAAATTAGTTTCCAAGACGGCGGTAACAGACTACGTAATCGAACCAACGAAAATCATCACTCCATATGGCAACTTTATTGAAAGATTTTCACAAATTCCTCCCTGTAACTTCGTCGTCATCTTTAAACTTCGGCAAAAAAAGGAGAAAGAGATTAATAGTAACTTTCGTATGTTAACATACACAAAAATTGCTTTGAAATATCTTTACATCAACTAACTGCCCACGTTTAATAATACAGAAAAGATATTTTTTATTAGTAATTGAGTATGATTTGAGAAACAAACCTAATAGGTTATCTTATAATATACAAAGACCTCCAGTTACATTATTAAAAAAAAGAAATAACAGCCATGAGCTTTCTTTATTTTTTGTTTTTGCTGATCACGATGGTTTTACCATGACGCTAAATGAGTGGCTAATGCCTAGCATACTGATTTGACTTTCTTTTTTATTGATACTGATAGCCTTTTTCCTTTACTAACACCCCACCCCCTCCCTTCCTCCCTCTCTCACACAACTATGTTTGCGTGGTATAGTGTATGTTGGGGTTTAACAGACTGCCGATGGATCTTTGGGTAGGTATGAGAATCAGTTAATGGGTGAAAATGTTGAACACCAGAGTTCATCCTCAATTCATTTGTCAAAGGGTACGTTTTGCAGGGAGTCATGTATTCCTGTAGATCCAGCTCCATTTAAGCTACATGGCTTATATATATATATATATATATATATATATATATATATATATATATATATATATATATATGAAATTTTTATCACACCGTGATTTATATACAATCATGAAGCAAATGTCGCTTAATAATTCACGCTACCTCGGTATATCTCCGTTGGAGAATTAAGTGATAAATGAATTGGAATAACACGAACCGACGAAAGTTTATTCAGCGACTCCAGTTGATGTAAACCATTGAGCCTCTCTGATGGCTCAATGGTTTACGTCAACTGGAGTCGCTGAATAGGCTTTCGTCATGGGGTTCATCTCCCCACGATTCCAATTCATTTATCACTTATATAAAAATTCCCTTCGGCGACATGGAGATATACTGAGGTAGCGTGAATTTCGATATTAAGCGACATTTGTAGTTTCATGATAATATATATATATATATATATATATATATATATATATATATATATATATATATATATATATATATATATATATATATATATATATATATATATATATATATATATATATGATGATTTGCCTTGTAATACATATATCCTCCTATAATTTTGATATATTTACTCTTTTATTTATCATGTATTATGTGTAATAATAATAATTATTGAAATATCATAACAGATCTCAAAAGAATTAATGATCTAAATAACTTAATAGCGTAATTTAGAATGAATATCTTTCTTGATAAAAGCATAGTATATGAACATGTGTGTGTTCAGCGAAGACTTGTTTCATTTCAGTTGTCATCAGTTGAGATAAGAGAGAGCGCTATGTTTTGAATTAACGTGAGGACAGTTTGGAATAGCAATTGCCGATTCGTTCAGAAAATCAACTCAGTTTTTCGTCTTGTTTATAAAACACGTCAATCATAATTAGCCGATTGCAGCATGTTTCGATCATGTAAAGATTTCTGTAAGAGCCTAGTCCCATACGAAAAGAGTACAATTGATTTCACACATGCCATTTTGAGAGAAAGAGTAACATGTCCCAATTGCATTCAAAACGTTTTGATGGAGTGACGTTGTAAAGTCACCAAGTCGGCGCCAGGATAGTGTTTCGGCGGCGCCATTAATTAAGTCTCCGCTGAGCTTGTTTTCTTTGGTGACTTCCCGTTTTCTTCAAGCTCAATTAGTCACGCCTAAAACATGCCAGGTCACGCATTTTAATCATTTTTACTTTATGGTATTTATACGAATGTCACACATTGTGTATCACATGTTTCTTCATTCACAGGCATCAAGACTGTATCTATATTGTAGCTCTGTATGTTTTGTATTGTAATTTGTACTCGTTCACTGCATATTATTGTTTATTGTTTCGACCTCAGGTCACAGTCAATTCCATTGTCTCTCACGGCCCGGCGTCAGTCGGCCGCAATATAAGCTGCCTGGATCTGTAATAAAGTAGCAGTAACTTTTACCTGCTCGTTTCTTTGACACCTTACAGTGGTGACCCGGGTATCCGGAGCCATTAGCGGACTCACACGCGACTCAGTCTTGGCTCCAGGATTTCTCCAAAACGCTCTTAGCGGCCTAAACACGGCGCTGTAACCAGCGTTTGAGCGTGCTGACTCGCGTCGGCGTACCCCACCAGCGTCACTAGCGAACCACACGGCGCGCACGAAAAGTGCGTACTGACGCGAGTACCCCACTCCAGTAAGGGGTCAAAGGAGCGAGCATGGACGCGGATATTCCTCCTTCATGCAGTTAAACGCGACCCCGCGGACTCCGAGGTTTACCTACCTCCCATCACAGCCGCGCCCGCCCGCATCGAGGCCCTCCCGCAACTCCACACCAGCGCCCGAACACACGACGGCCGGGCAACACAATCGCGGGCCGCCCTCACCGTAAAGCTGCCGCCGTTTACGCAGGGGAACCCATCGATGTGGCTGCGCAGGGTGGAGAGCCACTTCAGAATCGCGGACCTCACGGACGAAATCCTACAGGCCGACACAGTGCTCAACGCCCTTCCGGAGGACGTGTACAGAAAACTCATCTCGCGAGTACCGAAACACACACCCTCACATACAGCACCACAAAAAAGTTCCTCCTCGAAGCTTGCTCCCTGCCCATCGCCGAGCAGGCCGCCCGTGCAATCGACCTTGCCAATAATCCACGCCACGACCTCAATCCAAGAGACGCTTGGGGGGCATGGTCGTAGATCTCCTGTCAATACCAGACTTGGGTGGCACAAACAAGCGGCAGGAGATAAGCTTCATACGGGAAATCTACCTTCGCCAACTCCTCCCGGAAGTACGCAACCAGATCGCTCACCCCACACCATGCCTGTCGAGGACCTCAGAGGCGGCACAACACCTCACAGACTCCGTCAAGGCTTCACAGCGGCTAAAACCGGCCACACAGCCGGTCAGCTCCGTCCAGCCTGAAGAGGACGTAGAGCAGCCCGTCAACGCCATCGCCAACAGACGTCCATCGAACCACAGCAGACGGAGGTCCCGGGCTTCTGTCGCTACCACAAGTGGTTCGGAAAGGACGCCGAAACTGCCTGCCGCCCTGCTCGTTCAACCGCTCAAAACGGGGGTGGCGGCCAGCCAGCAGGACAGGCCGCCATGGCAGCCGAAGAACCCAGGGCCTCAAAAACAGTAGGTTTTTACGTCCGCGACACCGTCTCCGGCAGGATGATGCTGGTCGACACAGGAGCCTTTAAGTCGGTCTTCCCAGCATCCAGAGAGGACCGCAACCAGACACCAGACCCGGCCGCTTTCCTGACGGCCGCCAACGGAACCCCCATCCTCTCCTACGGCACCAGGCTCCTGTCGATCTCCATCCTTGGCCAGAGTTACTCCTGGGACTTCATCGTCGCGGACGTGGAACCCCACTCCTGGGGGCCGATTTTCTGGCGCACTTCGGCCTGCTAGTCGACGTGGGGCGCAAGCGCCTCCTCGATACCGACTCCTGCCGGTCTCTCCGTTAACGGCGGGACCCAGACCCACCATCAGCGCCGCTGCCCCCACCAGTATGCACACCTTCTGTCGGAGTTCCTGAGGTATTTAAGCCCGAGCCGCCAAGTCCCCGGGGCCCCAGCCAAGCACGGCATATACCACCATATAGTGACTAAAGGGCCCCGACATGCGTAAGTTCCGCAGGCTTCCCCTCAGCGCCTTCAGGAGGCGAAAAAGCATTCATGGGAGATGGAACAGATGGGCATCTGCAGGAAAGCCTCCAGTCCATGGGCCTCCCCCTCCACATGGTGCAGAAACCGGACGGCTCCTGGAGACCCTGCGGCGACTACAGGCGGCTCAACATTGCAACAGAGCCCGACCACTACCCTCTACCCAATATGCAAGACCTCACGGCCTCCTTTCACGGGGCCAAAATATTCACTAAATTGGACCTTCTTAAATCTTATTTCCAGGTACCTGTTGCGCCAGAGGACATACCAAAGACAGCCATCATCACGCCCTTCGGGTCCTATGTGTTCGCCTTCTCCACCTTCGGGCTGAGGAACGCCGGGCCACCTTCCAGCGGCTCATGGACAGCATCCTGGGGACCTAAAATTCTGCGCCTGCTACGTCGACGACATTCTCATATTTTCCAGGTCTCACAGCGAACACCAGAGGCACATCAAAGCAGTCCTCCAGCGCCTCCAAGAAAACGGCCTCGTCGTCCGTTTCGACAAGTGTACCTTCGGCGTCCAGAAAGCAGAATTCCTGGGTCACGAGGTGTCTCCGACAGGCGTCCGCCCTCTTACATCGAAAGTGGCAGCCGTAGCCAAGTTCCCGACACCCACCTCCATCAAGGCCGTCCAGGAGTTCCTTGGGATGGTAAACTTCTACAGGCGGTTCATCCCGGGATCGCGCACACCACGGCCCCCTGACGGAAGTCCTAAAGGTCAACCGAAGTCCCTGTCTTGGGGACCCAGCCAGCAGCAGGCCTTTTCCCTGACGAAGGCCGCCCTCACCAAGGCAACCGCCTTGGCACACCAGGATCCCAAGGCTCCCCTCCAGCTGACGACAGACGCCAGTAACGTTGCCTGCGGTGCTGTTCTGGAGCAAATCATCAACGCGCCCCCAGCCCATCGCCTTCTTCAGCAAGAAGTTCAGTCCCGCAGAGTCCCGCTTACAGCACCTTCGACAGGGAACTCTGCGCGATGTACCAGCAGTTCGGCACTTCAAGTTCCTCCTGAGAGGACGCCCTTCACAATCTTCACAGACCACCAGCCACTGGTTCACGCCTTCACGAAGCAGGGGACGCATGGTCTTCCAGACAGCAGCGCCACCTCTCAGCCATAGCCGAATTTACCTGTTCCGTCAGGTACCTCCCCGGCAAGAAAAATCCCGTAGCAGACGCCCTCTCCAGAGTCGAGTTGAACGCAGTGCAGCTTGGTGTAGATTACCAGGACCTTGCCAGAGAACAGGCCGCTGACCCAGAAACCCCAGCATACCGCACCGCCATCACATCCTCAAGTGGCGGGACGTGACCCTCGCCCCGGAGGCCCCAGCCTGCTCTGTGACATCAGCACAGGCCAGCCCCGCCCTTTGGTTCCAGCCTCACGCCGCCGCCAGGTATTCGACATCATTCACGGCCTCTCACACCCTCCGGCAGGACCACGGCCAAACTGCTTTCAAAAAGTTCGTCTGGCACGGGGGTGCAAAAGGACGCCACAGCCTGGGCAAAAACAGTGCCTGCAGTGCCAGACCAGTAAAGTGGGTCGTCACACGCAGTCGGGGGTAGGCGAGTTCCACAGCCAGGGCGCCGCCGGCACATCCACATCGACGTCGTCGGGCCCCTTCCCCATCAGGCGGATCCAGATACCTCCTCACGGTGGTAGACCGTTCGACGAGGTGGCCCGAAGCCACACCCATGCAAGAAGCCACCGCCAGCGCGTGCGCTGAGGCCCTGCTCTCCAGTTGGGTTAGCCGCCGGCGCCCCGGACCACATCACAACCGTCAGGGGCCCCGCTTTCCTCTCCGAGTTGTGGTCTGCCCTGGCTCAACTGCTGGGAACCACGCACCACACCACCACAGCGTACAACCCAGCGGCCAACGGCCTGGTCGAACGGTTCCACAGGTCCTAAAGTCATCCTCATGGCCCGCTGCACCGCCGAGGACTGGAAACATCAGCTGCCGTGGGTCCTCTCGGGTTGAGGACCGCCCCAGAGCCGACGGCACCCCATCCGCAGCTGAACAAACCTATGGGGAACCCCTCGTGGTGCCGGGAGAGCTCGTGACGGACGGCGCCACTCCCCATCTCTGCAGAGGCTCCGCGACGTGGCTGGCAAGTTCGCCTGCAGGCGCTCATACATCGACAAAGCAACCACCTTCATGCCGCCACAGCTGTCATCCGCCACCCACGTCTTCGCCAGAGTCGACGCCGTCCGTCCACCACTAACTAAGCCCTACAGGGGACCCTTCCGCGTGCTGGAGCGGAACAGCAAGGCGTTCCAGCTGGCACTCCCAGGCAAGAACGACTGGGTTTCCATAGACCGGCTAAAGCCCGCCTTCCTGTCGGAGAGTCCCGGCAGCGATGCAGCACCCTTCCGCCCAAACGCACTCCAGCACGCCTCACCTCCTGCAGGCGCGCCGCCCCAGGAAGGTACCGCCCAAACAGCAGCCTCACAGGCGGGAGGCCCTCAGTTATCTTCAAGAGCCGCGGCACCCTTCAGCGTCCCAGCAGATACAGGGATTAATCAGACACGTCCTCGTCTTGGGGGGAGTATTTGTAAAGTCACCAAGTCGGCGCCAGGATAGTGTTTCGGCGGCGCCATTAATTAAGTCTCCGCTGAGCTTGTTTTCTTTGGTGACTTCCTGTTTTCTTCAAGCTCAATTAGTCACGCCTAAAAACGTGCCAGGTCACGCATTTTAATAATTTTTACTTTATGGTATTTATACGAATGTCACACATTGTGTATCACCTGTTTCTTCATTCACAGGCATCAAGACTGTATCTATATTGTAGCTCTGTATGTTTTGTATTGTAATTTGTACTCGTTCACTGCATATTATTGTTTATTGTTTCGACCTCAGGTCACAGTCAATTCCATTGTCTCTCACGGCCCGGCGTCAGTCGGCCGCAATATAAGCTGCCTGGATCTGTAATAAAGTAGCAGTAACTTTTACCTGCTCGTTTCTTTGACACCTTACAACGTCACCTTCCTTCTAGAAATTTCTCTTTTGGTATCTCGTAACCAAAATGCCTTAATGACGTCATGTAGTTGTTTCATGTGCTACTGGAATTCTGAAATCTGTTTCATTCTTGTTCTTGTAGACTGACCTGTCTGGTTCACTCTCTCTTTCTCTCTTTCTTCATAAGAGGGAAGTTATTAATTAACGTAGAAAACTGTGGCCACTTGCGTCAGTCTTAGCTTTTTCGAGATCTGAGGGTAGGAAAAGTGTAACGGCGCCTTATTAAAAGTGTGTTTTGTGGAAAACCAGCTGCAGCAAGTGATTTTACAAAAATTTTCACAAACTTTGGTAAGGTAACGTGAATTTTACTTATTAATACCATGGTATAATAAGTTAGGGAAATTTTGCCTTAGTGAAATTATTATTGATAAATCTTTCGTGGAATTGTGTGTTCTTGTGATTGCACTCTCTTCATATTTTCACATTTTTTGTGATGTAACATTTATTTACGTAGCATTTTAAATATTTCTTGGTAATTTAACATTGCATACTTGATTTAATTTTTCATTTATTAAGATTTTCTTTTCAAATCCTGAGTAATTCTTGATATTTTAAATTTTTCTTGATTAATTTAAATTCCAGATAAATTAAAGATTTTGTGAATTAGTTTTGTTTTATAATTTAATTCAAGAATTAACTAAGTTTTGTGTTGTTTTCAAGTAATAGTAATTTTTTCAAATTGTGAATTCTAATTATAAATTTTAAATTTAAAAATAAATTTTTGCGTTTAATAGTTTTAGAAAAACAGTGTTTCATTTATTGACCACCAGTGAATAGGATTAATTGTTTGTGCATAAGGCAAAGTGATACACATGTTTTGTTCTTTTAGTTTTGCAAAAGTGAGTTAAGACCAGGGAAATAGTTAAAGTTATTTGATGGAGTGATGCCCTTTTACTCTAGAATAGTTCTAGTTTAATTGTTGATGCCTCACATATTCTGATAAACTTAGTTTGATTTTTCAAGTGATTAGTAAGTTTTTTAAGGGATCACTGTTACCTTTATATATATGAGTCGGGAAGTTGGCGAAAACACGCTGGTATGCAAGCAGTTAGCTTGCCCAGGAAATTCCTTGGGTGCAGTTGCCCTCAGGTTCTAATTTCTTTTATGACTTGTGTGGCCTAGTGGGCAGCGCCCTTGCCTTTCTATTAAAAGACCTGTGTTCGATCCTGATGTGAGTCAGAAATTTATTTCTGTTCCACATATGATTGTGTGTTGATTATTTCTATCTTATTCACTCAGAAGGGATAATTCAAATGAAATGCTGTCAATTGGGTCATTGCTGAGTCTGGAAGTTGGGGAAAACACGCTGGTATGCAAGCAGTTAGCTTACCCAGGTAATTCCTTGGGTGCAGTTGCCCTCAGGTTCCAACTTCTTTCATGACTTGTGCGGCTAGTGGGCAGCGCCCTCGCCTTTCAATTGAAAGACCTGAGTTCGATCCTGATGTGAGTCAGATATTTATACATATATACAGTATATATATGTGTGTGTTATTCAATATATATATATATATATATATATATATATATATATATATATATATATATATATATATATATATACTGTATATGATACATATATTTATATATATAAAATTAAAAATAGAAGAAATAGGCTGTATTTCTCATTCATCAATGTGATTGGCTTGAATAAAACCTCTCTCTCTCTCTCTCTCTCTCTCTCTCTCTCTCTCTCTCTCTCTCTATTATTAAAAACAGAATATATTTTTCATTCATCAATGTGATTGGCTTGAATAAAAACCTCTGAATACTACCAAGTGGCAGTTTCAGACATTTAATAATAATAATAATAATAATAATAATAATAATAATAATAATAATAATAATAATAATAATAATAATAATAATGGTGAAAGTTAAGCGTAGTAAAACAAAGGTCATAACCATATAAGGGTAGAGAGAGAGAGAGAGAGAGAGAGAGAGAGAGAGAGAGAGAGAGAGAGAGAGAGAGAGAGAGAGAGAGATAGGATATAATATTACAAAAGGGGAAACCTCACAAAATTTGAAGTGATAGATCTAAATTTCTTTTTTTCGTCATGTGATTAACACTGATATGAAAAAATTGCTCGATTTGCGTAAGCTCGGAGAGAGAAAAGATTCGTGCTAAATAATGAGTATAGAATGGCTGTTACCTGTGAAATTCTCTAAAATTTTTATTATAACTCATTTTTAAAACTTATTAGCATTTTTATCTAAAATTTAGGAAGATTTGGTTAAAAAAATCTAAAAGATAAAGCGGGTACGTGGTTTAGATTTTGCAGATCATATTTACCACTCGTCGGCGGAAGTTTGTAAGGAAAGAGCTGATTGGCTAGAACGGGATGGTTAGACCAATCAGATTTGGTTTTAGAAATACTGTGCTGTCATATGACAGCTGATCGATTCTGAGCTGATTCGTCGCCTGTTACAACAACAACATACAAGAAACTCAGGTAAGAAAGGCCAATGATTTTATTTTCTATCCAGATATCCTGCCATGAATCATATTTTAGGACCTGAAAACTGACCATCGTTTGATTGAGTTCTCAGGGCAGTAATATCCTGTATTATAAAGTGATATTTTCTCTTAAAATTTCACTGGCAGACCCCACAGGCCTAACCCAGGGAAAGATAATATTTTAGCTTACTTAGTAGTTCTCTGTAGGCTGAGCTAGCCTAGGATCATTCAAGCTACCGTAGGGTAGTTTCTGCTTATTTTCTGTAATATAAAGCATTAGGTAGTAGTATAATTCATGGCAGAACTAAGCAAGAGCTCCGCATCGGGTGATACTTTGGAAATTGATTTTTCCTATAGTATTTTGGTTGCTCATTCAGAATTTACAGTTACTTTTTGTCAGTCGACTGTAATTAACCTGAGAAGTTCTACGCTGGCCATCCTGGAATGCTATCGCACATGCGAAGTCTTATAGGCTAGGAGAGCTTTTGGTAAAAAGTGGAGTTTCCTTCACCTGAGGGTCCAGGGGGTCGGAATCCCCAACTAAGTAATGTGGCCCACTAGGTTAGGTTAAGTTAGGGTACATTAGGTTAGTATAGTTCTTTTTATAATAAATTTCCTTAGCCAGTTCCTTCTTAAACATATGGCTCCCTGATGACTTGCACATTTGGGGAACCATTCTATAACAACAACACGGTAGTCCGGTCTTTGGCAGATCTCAGCTGGCTGTCCGTCGTGAACTAGGCTATGGCAATTGACGTTTTTCTATAGAACTTTACCTGCTGAACAAGAATTTAAAGTAATATTTTGTTGCTCGGCTGTAATTAAGCTGTAAATTATCTTAGAACTGGTGTGGTAAAACCCTTTCGAGAATAGCTAACAGTAAGGAAGACCTGTTGGGAATTTGGGTTTTTGGTGGGATAAATAACTTGGGAAAAGTTTTCGGTACCTTATTGTTGTATTTCCTGTTATATATGTCATTTGGAACACGAAAAACACGCAAAAAAAGAAGGGCGAATAAATGGATAGTGGGAGCCGTTCCAAAGGCACTTTTCATTCATTACTAGTACTACTGATTCTAAGCCTTAACACGCATGCGCTAGCTTTTGGTTCACCAATCACTAGTTGCCGGTTTTCTGCGCTTAGCGAGAACTGCGAGAGACTGGCAATTGACGTGTTCCGAGAACTGCAAGAGACTGGCAAATGACGTGTTCCTATATTATTTTACTTGCTGAACAAGAATTTAAAGTAATTACCTCTTGCCGGAACATACGAGCTTGCAGGAATCTTTAAAAATGCAGATAAGGCGCGCAGCGCCGTTCTGCTACTGCGACCTATAAAGGCCACCCAAGTTGAAAGCAGAAATGGTAATGTTTTGTTTCCCGTTTATGAAAGCTTTGAATAGTGTGCAGTGGAGCTAGATATGGCAATTGACTTTTTTCTATGTTATTTTACTTGCTTTACAAGAGTTTAAGATAATATTTTGCCGGTCGGCTGCTGCTAAACTGTAATTTAACCTTGAGCTGTGTGCGACCCACTGGCGGTTCTCTCTGCCCACTGGTACAGACGTGCAGTTTTCAAGGGTCAATTACATTTTAGTTACAGCCGACCGACAAAATATTATTTTAAATTCTTGTTCAGCAAGTAAAATAACATAGGAAAACATCAATTGCCATAGGCTAGCTCACCGCAGACAGCCGGCTTAGAATTATCCGGTCTTTCTCCTAACGTTTCCAAAACCCCATGTTCCCAAAGGGTCCCCAGCCATGTTGGGTAGATATGGGGTTACCTGATAATAGTTGACTGACAATAAACAGCACCGCCACCTTCATCAGCAATACAAAAATTAAAGGAAAAATCGATTTCCAAGGTAATAGTCCGTGCAGAGCTCTTGCTTAGAAATACCAAATTCATAATTTAGAATGGGTTATTTTTGCCAATGTTGGTGGGCTAACTTTAACCATGTTGATTACCTCCCAATTTCTGTAACTTGTAATATCTAAGTTTTCTGTACGTCTGGTAACAAAAAGCCTGAATGCCTATGCTGAAAGTATATAGCCTATCTGCTCCTTAGTTGACAGTTTGGCCTTTGCAAGGGCTTGGGGGATTGTGATGCTCATCTGTCAATTTCCAGCATTTTACAGAAATTCATAAATTTTGTCCTTGAAGTTTGTTTAATTGGTCTTAGCTATAGTGCTGCTTTTAACTTTGGGTGCTGCTGGGCTCCCTACCTAACCTGACTTATTGTGCTGTAAAAGTCATGAAGTAAAATATTTAGAGGTATCCAAAGCTGAGATAGGTGCAGGACTCCCATCCTAACCAGACATAAATCACCAGAAGTGAAATACAGGAATTCATCTTGACCTAACCTTGCAAAGTAGGTCCTAAGAATCTATGGCCACCCTCATTCCTCCCTCCCTTCTAAATTACACAAGACATATTCCTTATTTTGAGGATAAGAGGTAGTATACTTGCTGTAAGACACACATGTCTCTTGTGCTATTCTGTAATCCCAGTAATTGTCTCTTTCACCCCAGGTTTGTTTTGTAAAGAGGCATTTGTTTTAGGAAGGAATTCACTTATATCTAAATGGTTGAGGAGTCATTTTACATTTTTATTATAAAATAAAGGTTTAGACTAATTGTTTTAAAAGACAGGTAATTATTACATCACAGAAAAATATAAAAGCTTCCATAAACATCATGAATAGCAACTATCACCATCCAGTATCAAAGAGCTCTGAATGGAAGGCTTTCAATGCAATAACAGTTGATCCAGAAAATGATTCAGGCTTTAACATTAAATGCACAAATTTTTTTTCACGTGTCTGTTTATTCCTAATTGGAAAACATCAAAATGGCCATCTTTAGTCTGGTATCAAATTCAGTTTGGGCTAGGATGTCCAAACTGAATTTAAGAACAGACATGGACCAATGATGGCCATTTAGATGTTTTTCAAAAAGGAATAAACAGATGTGAAAAATAATTTGTGCATTTGATGTTGAAATGTTAATGCCTGAATCATTTTCAAGATCAATTGTTATTGTATCGAAGGTCTTCCATTCAGAGCTCTTTGACAGTGGATGGTGATAGTTGCTATTCATGATGCTTATGGAAGCTTTTATATTTTTCTGTGATCAGTTTTACCTCTATGTTCTCTATGTTAGGTAAGGCTATTTTAGCCTTTTAATAATTCTGTACAGTATCTCAGAACATCGAAAGGATTCTCAACATCTACCATCAAGGGTTACAGAGTGATGTTGAGTTCAGTATTCAAACATAGAGGATTAGACCTGTCTTCAAACCAAGACATCAGTGACTTAATCAAGCATTTCAGCACTAGTAAGCAAGCTAAACCCTCAGGAATCGCTTGGAACTTGGACGTGGTCTTCAACAGGCTTTCAGGACCACTTTTTGAACCAATGGAGTCGTCGTCTCTTTGGAATCTTATGAAGAAGACATTATTCTTGGTGGCACTAGCTACAGCCAAGAGAGCCAGCGAGCTTCATGCCATTGATAAAAGGATAGGCTTCTCACAAGGCAATGCAGTATACTCACTAATTTTGGATTTTTTGGCCAAAAATGAGGATCCGGCTAACCCTTGGCCTCACTCCTTTTCTATCAAGAGCCTCTCAGAAGTACTAGGCCCAGACGATCAAGAAAATGTCCTCTGCCCAGTAAGAGCTCTAAGAGTATACCTCGAGAGAACCAAAAACCTTAGAGAATCAGCCCCTAATCTTTGGTGTTCCGTTAAAAACCCCAGCCATCCTTTGTCCAAGAATGCACTATCATTCTTTTTAAGATCCGTGATTTTGGAAGCACATTCGGGAGTTCAAGACGAATTGCTACCCTTGTGCAAAGTAAAGGCTCATGAAATAAGAGCTGTGGCAACATCTTTGGCTTTTAAACGTAACCTGTCTATCTCTTCAATTTTACAAACAACATTTTGCAGGTGCAAGTCAGTGTTTGCCATGTTTTATTTATGGGACGTTGAGGCAGTGCACGAAAAATGCAGTACTTTAGGTCCGTTCTTTGCAGCTGGCATGGTATTGGGGGATGAAGGATAGGAGGAACGCCTTCCCTTTTCCTCTATCCACTCTCCTTGAATAAGGGCAGTCGTACTTCTTGGGAAGTTTGGTGGACACTGAATCTTGAGTGTCACCAATTGGTATTTTATGGTTTTGGCTAAATGTCGTGTGGTGTTGGTTAATTTTATCTGGTCTTTGTTATTCTATTGTACTTTGCCCAGGGCAAGGGCAGATCCACATATCATTATGTGACCCATTGGAATTATTAGCTTTGGCAACCTGTGATTGACCTCCTACGTTGCAAAGCACCCACTCAGTAGAGGTGACTCTTGGCTCTACTGCCACACCGCTACAGGTCGAGAGGAGCCACGACCAGAGGCAGTACCTGTCTGCTGTTGCTTCCTCACTAGTTAAGGTTACAACAAGCATTCCAAGATGCTAGGTAATTTGCTACCCCAAGTTACCCCCATATCGAGTAGTTTTTTGGGTAGTATATGTCTATTCATCCCACCTCCACTCAATGTGGGATTCAGCTATGTAATTATTTGGTAAGTTACTTATATAAAAATGACATTTTTATAATAAAATAAAGTTTTATAAATACTTAGCAAATAATTACATGATCAGAGCCCGCCCTCCCCCCCCTCTCTTGGACATAAAACATAAACGAATTGAGCTCCTTAGCTAAGTTGTACCTAATCTTCCCGGATAGTGGGCGGGGCAACATACCTACATCTAAAACAAAAGAGCGCTACCGCGAATTTCGAATTTTGAGCTGCCTCGTAAAGTAGAAACTATAGCTATATAATTATTTGGTAAGTATATATAAAACTATTTTATTATAAAAATGTCATTTTATACCTCAGTTTGCTAAGTTATAAAAGTACATTGCTGTATAATAATTCATATTCATTTATCATGTGTATTGAATTTGCATTGCATCTCATAAGTACAGTAAAGTACTGTTTTATTTATTGAGGTATTTCAGTTTTGCTGTTTGACATTTCAGGCAATATGCTAGACAGTCTGTTCAACATTGATTGTGGGTACCTTGAAGGCCTTGTTCGGGGCTTCAAGAATGGTATACTCAAGCAGACGGACTACTTGAATCTTGTCCAGTGTGAAACTTTAGATGGTAAGTTTTTAAAGCTATAGTATTTTATTTTAATTGTTTTATATTTAAATATTTTCACATATACAAAGTTTTAATTATACACAAGGTACTTGAAACATGGTCATTGTAGCATTTTCCTTACTATAAGTCAGAATTTCATATAGCAGGTGATTTGTTGTAAAGTGGTTTAGGTACGAAGGAGAGATTGTTCATAAAAATAAGTGTGGCTTATTAGGGATCTGTTACAAAGATTTGTTTGTAAACAAATTTATGCTAGATGGATGTACTGTCTATATGATGAAACCCTCTAAATCTGTTGGACAGTTCTGGTTATTTAATATTTTATTAGAATAACTGTTAAGGCTTGATTGGATATATTCCTGCCATATAACAGATAGGTCTTTTTCACCAAGAAAAATTATTTGATGTGAAAAATTAGCTGTTCTTTACTACAGTAGCATTTTTAGTAGTTTTAAATTCATGCAGTTCAAGCGACCGGTTTTATTTAATAGAGATTATTATACTAAACTCAGTTCTACCTCACTGTAGTGGCTATGAATATTAAAATTATGCATTTCGTCCAACATTTTGGTGCACATATTCTCGCTGTGGAAATGGATTCAAAAGATGAAGACTACTCATGTAATATTTTTTTCATCTCCAGATCTAAAGCTTCATCTGCAAAGTACCGATTATGGAAACTTCTTAGCAAATGAAGCATCACCTCTCCAGGTATCAGTCATTGATGACAAACTAAGAGACAAGTTGGTGACTGAATTCCAGCATTTGCGTACTCATGCAGTGGAACCATTGGCTACATTCCTGGACTACATTACTTATGGGTTCGTATGGTGTTCTTTTGAGTAATTACATTGTCTTGCTATATATTTGTCTTTCATTGCTTAAGTCAGTTTGTAGAGCTTATTGTGGTGTACCTTGTTTTTTAGTTAATTCCAAGGATGCTAGTATCATTACACAGTAAAATATAGTGTAATGAAGGTGTCATAGCTATTGCACAGTATACTGTTAACAGTTAGTGTGGTACTGGAATGGTAATGTGTATTCTTTCATTGTGAAAACCCCTTATTTTACATAGGCTCTATGCTGTAGTAATGTGGTATTATCTGAGAATAGTCATCAGCTAAAGATTGAAGATCAGACATGCTCTATGCTGTAGTAATGTGGTATTATCTGAGAATAGTCATCAGCTAAAGATTGAAGATCAGACATGAAACTTCTATTTTTTTGCATACTACTGTATTTGAAAATTGCATACTACAGTACTGTGTTTGAAATGTATGTTCATTAGCTCGCTCTCTCCCTCTCTCTCTGAAATGTGAGTACCTCTCTCTCTCTCTCTCTCTCTCTCTCTCTCTCTCTCTCTCTCTCTCTTACGCACACGTACAAGTACAGGACTTACTTATGTAAGTAAGGCAAACATAAATACAAGCACTGTAAAGTGTGTGTCTGAGACTTCCTGATAGCCTTCAAGTGTCAAGGTGGTTTTTCCAGGTTTCAGTCAAACCTACTGAAGTGTGTTAGACTCAGGGATCTCATCTGTCTGGAGATTATCCTGGAGAAATCTGTGCAGCCTCAGAAGGCTGGAAAGCCACTCTTGCTGTGGCCAAGAAGAATCCATGATATTGACCAGTGCTGGCCTGATCATGCTGTATGATAGGGTAGGTTTTGACATTTTGTCTCAGGAGAGTATTAAGGCATCTTCAAAGCTGCTTTGGCCAGCCATGTGAGAGCTAAGTAAATTGGCACAGTGGCCTTGTTAAGCTACTTAATAATACTGTATTAATGACCTGCAAGGGGGAACAAGTTAGTCAAGCGATCCAACCTTTCAGACCTAATGCCTCTTGAAAACCAGAAGTTATAACTCCCAGCTAGTACAGGAATTGTGCCCCTTTCCAATTTTTTGGGATGTATTGGTGGACCATAGCCACTGCATACATTCTAACAGGATTCTGCAGTAATTATGGGTTTGGTTTCTTGGGTAGTCATATCTTAATGCTGTAGCGTACCTGATACTCCTTTGCTTGAAAGGACAGAATCAAATTCCTGAATACAGGCAGTCCCCGGTTATCGGTGAGGGTTCTGTTCTGAGGGTGTGATGATAACCGAAAATCGGTGATTTTCGGGGCTTATCGGCGCCGAAAAACGCTGATTTTCGGTTATTAGCGCCTCTGTTAGGTATGTATTGGCGCCAATACCCAATTATTCGCACCAGTAAGCGGAAATCTGCAATTTTTGGTGCTGAAAATTGCTGATTTTCGCCACTAAACAAGTGCTATAAAACTGCATCACCGTTAACTGAGCCTGCCGTAACCAGGGACTGCCTGTTTTGAGCTTATCAGGAGTTCTTTAATCATATCTTCCAGAAAGAGTTGACAGCCTTGAATTCAATTGAATTCCTGGTCCTAATTATTATAGAAGTGGGAGGACTGCTAGCACAAAATACAAATATCTGCTGAGAAAACTGAGGAAAGAGTCTACTTTCTGAGCCATGATATTCAGAGATGTTCCAGCTATTGTCAAGTCAAAGGTCTGTGAATATATAGGCACTTCTGATCATTGCGCCATTGAAATGGGCATAGTGTATCTGTCAGTCAGTATATTTGTAATGCTACCATTTGATAAAAGGTCTGGCTGAAATCTAGAGCAATTGGGATCACCTTATTGAAGCTTGTCAGGCACGTAATATTTCAGATGCTGTATTAGACCCTGATCCAAGAAGAAGTTAAATGAAATGCTGATGGATATTTTAGTAAGGTGGCTATAGAAAGGTCAACAAATTCAGGACAAATTACCAGGCATGGTTTGGTGATATATGTAGACGAGCTTACCATGACAAACACATGGAGACGAAATCTTTCAAATGAAAATTACACTATTTATGTTTAGTCTCACTGTGACTAGAACTTACCATACAGCCAAGAGAAATTACGATAATTCCTTGAAGAGGAAACTTGAAGGAATTACTCAGCCCCATCTGTGGTGGACCAAATTGACATCATCTATTTTTGGGTCAGGCAGGCCTTCCATCCCACCACTACTAAGAGATGATGGTAAATTGCTTACTGTTCCTAGGGAAAAGGCTGAACTGCTTTATCGAGCTTTTGATGCTAAGCAATCAGCTGAGGGTGTCCCTCTTCCCGATACTTGTCATCCGGAACCTATTCTTACAAAATTTGCATTTCATATAAGTAACTTACCAAGTAATTACACAGCTATACTTCTAACTCGCACGGCAACTTTTATTTTAAAAAATCACAGTAGTGCTTCAATAGTTTTGTGTAGGCAAGAAGCCCCGTCCACCAACAGAAGTACTGGAAATGACTTAGCAGAAAACCTCATTTTGTTTTTGCCGGCTCTCGAGTAACATCGGGGGTTTGCTACAGCTTTTGTTTGCAGATTTTCGCTTGTATGGCTGGATTTCGGTGAAGTATTATCGCTATTTTAGTATCCTTCAAGCTTTAATAGCTTTCAGGATCATTTTTTCTAGTCCTTTGTTTATTATTATGTCTGATTCAAGTTCACCTATTTTTGCTATTGTAGCAAAAGTTGCAAACCAGATTAATCAATCTTCATATGATTCTCATACAATTTGCAGTAAATGTAGGGGGCAGAAATATAGTAGGGAGAAAACTTGTGGTAAATATAATGGTTAGCAAGAGTAGAAGGTACTTAAATCTCAACTAGACAAGTTAGAGAGGGATAGAAAGGAAAGCGGCCTTCTAGAGTCGAGAAACGAGCTTCCCTTAGCCTAGAATTCTACCCTAGCCTAGATTAGAAGATAGCTCTGCTATTCCTTCTTCCCCTCTTCCTGCCATTTTCCTCCCGCTACTATCCCTCCTACTTTCAGTCCATCTACTGTACTCCGCCACCTGGCTCCCTTGCTTCCGACCCTTGCCATTGCCAGTCTTGAGTCTAAGTTTAGCAAGAGTTAACCTAGTAGTGATACAGTAAAGTAGAGAAGATGACTACTTGTCCCATCGGTTCTCTTAGACCTAGGTCATTGTCATACTACCCTAAACCTGGGAGAAGACATACCGAAAGTCCAATGGATGCTGAGGGGGTTGGCCCATGGATAGTTGCCCCCTCATTTGAACCTGTTGTATGTTCCCAGGTATCAGCAGACAGCCACTGGGAAGGTGTCTTGACAGGAGAAAGTGTTGTGCAAGTGGAGGGGGTGGCTGCTTGTCCTGTTGATTCTTTTAGACGAAGGTCCCTGTCATACTCCCCTAAACCTGGAAGGGGTCATACCGGAGGTCCAGGGAGGTTGGTGGGGTTTGCCCACAGGTAGTCGCCCCATCAATCAAGCCTGTTGATCAATCCCAGGCTTCGACAGACAACCGTTGGAAAGGCATCGCTGTGGATGTGCATCAGTTGTCCGACCCTCAAGACTCCAGCCCGGACTTGAAGCGATACAAACACTTTCTATATTCGTCTCGTCCATTGAAGAGGTAAGCAGGCGATGCTCGCCGCTCTTTTCTGCTGCCCAGTTAGCGGTTTAAGGAGCTGGGTGCAGTCCTCAACCTTCCTGCAGTGTATGGGACAGTCTGAATTATTTCTCTTCTGAGTGTACTTCTGTTGGGCGCCAGTATTTGGCTCGAAGTACCCAACGATCCTTCTCAGGCGCTGGTGGTCTTTGTTCAAGCCCTCGTCTCTTCATGAGTGCTCCACGCCAGCTTGTAAGCGTCCACCGCCAGTTTCCAAGTGCCCGGCGCCAGCTCCCGAGTGCTCGGTGCCAAGTGCCCAGCGCCTGCTTCCAAGCTCTTGGCGCCAGCCCCCAAGCACTCGGCGCCAATTACCTGGTGCTTGCTTCCGAGCGCCAGACACCCACTTCTGAGCTCCAGGTGCCAGCTCCCGAGCACCTGCCGCCAACTCTTCAGTATCAGTTTCCTGTGAGGAGCTCCAAGCGCCCGTTTCTGACCACAGGTCTCCTGGCCTATGTAGCTCTCCTTCAATATTTGTGGGTGAGCTTTCCTACTCTTTTTTGGCTCCTGCTAGCCCTGGTCTTGCCTACCCCAGCCTTCCTGATGAGGAGACATCCAGATGACAGGCCTAAGCTCCCCACATGGCCACATGGTGCTTTCCTCGTCTTCTAGGAAGACGCTCAAGATTGAAGTTTGGATTTCTGCTAAGAGGAAGCGAGGGCGACACCGGGGAAGATCCTTTTTCCTGACACTCGGCGTTTTCATCGGCGAAAATTGTTTTTCATCGCCAGAACTTGACCTCCTTGTCAAGACCTCTTTGAGTTGTTTGAAGCTTTCAGTTCCTTGAACTGGATGGTGAGCACGCTAGCCAAGAAGATTGACAATTGCAATGATTTGTGGAGACTTCGCCTCAGACTGACTAGGAGTCCTTTTTCTTGCAGACAAAACCTTCAGGATGGCTCTCTTGAACTTGCGGCCCTTTTCTCTTGGGGGTTTTGAAGGAAAGAGATTTTTGGTGCTCCCGTTCCACTAAAGGAGTCACTCACACCCAAAAGTCGGGCTTTCAATAGAAGTCGGCTTAGGATCTTCTGGCATATTCTTCCAAACACCCCAAGGATTTGTCCGCATTTGTTTCTAAGACAGTCTCTCCTCTCCAACAACATACCTTTCGTGAGAGTGAGCCCAAGTCCAGTCTAGGACCCTCTCCAATGCCTGCTTCTCAACTGGGAAGTTTCCAGGATGTGGTCTCTGGAAGAACAGAACCTTCACATCAACATCAGGGTGCTGCTCTTCACTTAGGGCTTCAGTGCTCCTCGACCCTAGTTCACAAGAAGACTGTGGCAGTCCATTCAGACAATACCACAGCCCTAACGTACATATGAAAGCGAGGCAGCTCTCACTCTTTAATCTCTGCCAGACAGCAAGAGACCTTCCAGTGTGGACAGATTAAATCGAGTGAGTCTAGTCACTCGATTTTTTCAGGGCAAACTAATATTCTGATGGACGAGCTGAGCCATTGAATAGTAGGTCCTTCCCACTGAGTGTACCTTGGATCCCCTGGCCTATCGGAATGTGCAATACTATGAGGCAGGGCGACATTGGACCTGTTTGCAACCTCTAGGAACCACTGCCTTCCTCTTTTTTGTTCTCAGGCCCTGGGCCCTCTAGCATGGGCAACAGATGCTATGTAGCAAGATTGGCCCTACTTGGAACAAGATTTATCAAGAGAAGCTCAAGTCCTTGCCCAAGAAATGAGGAAGAAGTCCTCCGTGCACAAGTGGGAGCCAGTCTTCTCGAGTTTTGGGAGAAGTGGAGTATCAGAGGCCACTGCTAACATAGCAAGTTCCAAGACATTGATAAAAGGTAGATTTTTTCACAAGGAGATGCAGTTTGCTTCCTTAACCTTGAATTTTTAGCCAAGAACGAGGACCCTTCCAAGCCTTGGCCCCATTTTTTCTCCATTAAGACCTTAACGGAAGAAGAAAGAGTTCTTTGTCTTGCTAGGGCTTAAAGGTATTACCTGAGCAGGAGCGACTAAGAATGCATTGTCCTTCTTTGTCAGGGACGTAATTTCTGAGGCACACTCACAGATTCAGGAGGACATTTTGCCTACTTTTACAGTGAAAGCTCATGACATCAGGACAGTCTCTACCTTATTGGCTTTCAGGCACATACAGTATGTCACTCACTTCCATTCTGCATTTGGCCTAATGGAAGTGCGAACCGATCTTCGCGTCTCCCTGTTTGAAAGAAGTTGAAACTGTTTGAAAATTGCAGTACCTCGGGGCCATTATCAGTGGCTGGCATGGTATTAGGGGAGGAAGCATAGGAATCTCTCTCTTTCTCCTACTATCTCTTCTCCTTAAAGTAGGGTGTCGAATTTTCGGAAGCCAGGGGGTACAGTGTACCTGGAGTGCCCACCAGTCTCAGTGGATGGGTTGTGGTGTTTTCAGTGTAGGTGAAAACATCGTCTGGTTGTTTTTATTGTGGTACTTCGCCCAGGACAAGGACACTTATTGATGCAGTGCTAGACATCGGACATATCCTTCGCTGCAAAGCTCCCACCTAAGGAGAGGCGCTCCATGGCTATACCGTGCCACACCACTACATGCTAAGATTAGCACCAACCAGAGGCAGTAATTACCTGCAGTAGCTCTCTTACCAAATAAGGAAACAGCAAGCATTGTCTTCAATGCTAGCAATTTTTCTATTTCAAAGTCATTATCATAACTTAATGTTTTGGAGTAGAATATGCCCATGCATCCCACCTCCTGTCAATGTGGATTCAGCTATGTAATTTCTTGGTAAATTATTTATATGAAAATATTATTTTCATTATAAAATTGTTTCATTTATACTTACCAAGTAATTACGGATTGGAGCCCTCCCTCCTCCCCTCTCATGGACACAAGGGCACAAACAGAATGAGGTTTTCTGCTAAGTTGTTACCAGTACTCCCGTTGGTGGGCAGGGTTTGTCACCTACACTAAACTATGGAAGCACTACCGCGATTTTTTAAATAAAGGCTGCCGTTTGAGTTAGAACTATAGCTATGTAATTACTTGGTAAGTATATATGAAACTTAACTTTATCATGAAAATAACATTTTAGCTCTAGGGATGTTAAGAAAATTCTGGATAATCTTGATAGCTGGTATGGAGAATATCCTGATGGTTTCTTCCCTTTGTTTTTTAAAAAAGTTTCTAGTGTGTTATCTCCCAAGATTAGTAGATTCTATAGATTTTTATGTCACCATAGTATCTTTTCAGATGAGTGCAAGCTTAGTAATACTGTACCTGTTCCAAAGGGTGGCATATCTGCAAACTGCAGTAACTGTAGGCCAATTTCTATTCTCCCTGTGCTCTCCAAAGTTTCTGAAAAACTTCTTTTTAAGCCACTATATAATTATGTGGAATCTAAAGGATTGTTAGCTGATAGTCAGTATGCATATAGAAAGCAGTTAGGTACCTGCAGTGCTCTTTTAGACTTGACATTCCATTTGCAAGAGAACCTTGATAAGGGTTTTGAGTGCAGAATAATTCAAATAGATTTTAGTACTACTTTCAATTTAGTAGATCATAAGGCACTTATTTATTAACTTCAACTCTTGGAGTGGGTGGATATGTTTTAGGATTACTGCAAGATTTCCTTATAGTAGGCAGCAACAGGTTGCTGTTGAAGAACTCCGTAGTGAACCAAGACCTGTTGTCTGGAGTTCTGCAGGATAGTGTTCTTGGTCCACTATTATTTTTGGTGTACTGTATACAAGCGATATGGTGGTTGGCTTGGAAAACAAGATTGTTCAGTATGCCGATGATGCAACACTTGGTGTAGTAAAGTCTCCACTTATAAGAAATGAAACTGCCCTCAGTCTCAATCGGGGCATGGACTGGATCAGTAAATGGTGTAGTCGGTGGGGTATGAGGCTGAACTCCAGTAAAACAAAAACACTATTGATTACCAGATCTCGTACTGATTTTCCAACCCATCCTCCCATTCAGATGGATGGGACTCTGCTGAATGTGTCTGAAGCTTTAATTATTCTAGGTGTAAATTTTGACTCACATTGTACTTTTGAGAAACATCTAATGAAAGTTTCAGCAAATGCCAGACGAAAGTTAGGTGTTGTTCGTAAGGCCTCATATATTTATAACTGATAAAATCAATGCAACCTGTTTTAGGTCATTTGTGCTTCCTTTACTAGAATACTGTTCTCCAGTGTGGATGTCTGCTTGTGCCAGAGGTTTATCTCTTTTAGGTAGAGTTGTTTGTAGTGGTAAGGGTCTGTTTCCTAATACAGTATTAGCAGTTATGACTCGGACCATCAGTGGTTGGTATCTTGTTTATGACTTTTTCACAAGTTGTATTTTAATGGAAATCTTTTCATATTCACAAGTACATCTTTGCCAAGATCCTTGGAGAGGATGTGATGTATGAAGCTAGTGGCATTTGTAAATATATTTTAGAAGCTGGAGTTTTACATAAGGTATTATTTTATTTCCTACAAGTTTTAATTATATTGTAAATATACTACACTATGAAGTCCTTTAATTAACATTGGCGTCAGTGACCATAGAAGTCACGATGCCTGATAACTTAAAATCATTCATTCATTCATTCACAATTGATCCCTGATCCCCTTTTCCTGCCAAGAACAACCAGATTCACTGAACAGCAGCACCAGTATGCAGTAAATGTGCCTTGCTGTCAAACTTCTCAGTTCCAGAGGGCCTTTATTCCTCACACTGTTGGACTGTGGAACAGCCTCCCAGAGGATGTTGTGCAATTGGAACTTCAGAAGTACAAGCAAAGATGCAATTTGTTACTGCCCTAATACTATTCTCCTTGCATTTTAATAAATTTTTATGTATTTATTAATATGTTTTTTATTTTTAATAAGTGAGGTCTCTTCTTTCTGTATTTCCCTTTACCCTCTCTTCCTAATGAGCACCATATTCTTTGGAAGCTTGAATTTCAAGTCAGTGGTCCCTGTGGACTTGTTCCATATGAATAGTTTCATCTTCTGAATAATAATAATAATTATAATATCTTGAAACCAGCTGACCTTGGACAAAAAGGAAGGCATTTATTATAATCAAGGTTCACTGACTAACAGTCAAGGCCAGGTATTCCTTAAGCAGCAATTAATGCTTAGTGTCTGCAGTCATAACTGATGTGTCATAAGGAAAAGGAAGCTTGATGGTCAGTTATGAATCATCTGCCTACCTGGATTTTGTGTTGGACTTGGTTACCAAAGCCATTTTCTTAGTTTGATGTCAACTAGGAGTATTGCGGAAAGTTCTTGCCTTGAAATTGAATGCAATAAATGTCCTGTCATATTAAATATGTAGAGCAAGTATGTTAGATCATAATTTTAATCACAACCTCCAGTAAGCAAAGGATTGCTTAGAGTATTTGGATCCATAGATGATTATTCATGTGGATACAGATTAAATAAAATTTGCATTATTTTGCAGGTTGAATTAGCCATGGCATGCATATTTGGTTATCACTGGTATGTTTTCTGGTCACAGTGCATGGCTCCTCTGTCTGGTCTCTGGTTCTCCAAGGTAGCAGTGGTTGTGGCTTCTGGTAAAAGTATAGCTCTTGCTATGGCTCTGGTCCGTATGCTTTTTCTGCATTGGTCAAGGCATTAAACATCAGCTAGCTCCCCTGGAACAGGCCTGCTTGTTATTCATCAGTTATTACAGCTCTGATCATGGTTTGTATCATTAGCACAGTCTTAGTCTTGGCTTGTAATGATTACATGTCCATGGTATAGGTCATCAGCACAGACTGTTACCTCTAATCTGGGTTCAGACTGCAACTGCAGCTACAGTCATGCTGACAATGACTGAGAGTACTGTGGTAATGGGTGTTGTTATTGGAGTGATTCTTGTCATGATGCTCCTGTGTTAACCAGTGCTGATCTATCACTGAAGAAAGAAGTGTCTGAGGAGTGTCTAATGTACTTTCAAGATACCACAGGATGACTTCAGTTAAGATGGTAATTGAGAAGTCTCTTTCCAGAGATGGTGAACATGTTATACATGGAGGGGAAACTGGAGGGTATTGCTATTCTCCCCTTCCCCCCTCCATTCAAGAAGGTGATGTATACTACAAGGAAGGCAACAGAATGAAGTGAAATAGTACTAGCTGGAACGCTGGTCTTAGGGTATAGGCCAGGAAATACTTTACCAAAGAGAAGTTTTTTAAAGGTTAGCAGCATAGGATCTCTCACTCAAGAGCAAGAGACTGGAAATAAGGAATCATGTTATAAATGCAATTTCTTATACAAACCATTACAAAAAAGGTGAGCAGCAGGTTGTGATGAAGAAATGCAGTCTTGTTGTCTGACTGTCAGTGTTGGTAAAGAACAAACCCTACCTCTGAATTACTACTCAGATATTGGGGATTGCTTCATTGTTACAAAGAAGGTACCTATATAAGACTTACTCAAAAGCAGAAATTTACATCACCTATAAAGATAACTTGAATTGCATTTCTGCACTCCAGAGCACTGTGAAATTGATGTTGGGTAGTATAACTTGACTATCAAGTTTCAATACTTATCACTGCTATCATCTTACAGAGAGCAAAAAATGATGGAGCTGTTATTAAAATCCAGTATAGAACATTAAATATACAATAGTAATAGTACCACAAAACCAGTACTTTACTTAGGTGAAAAAGTAGGTGAAAAATATCTCACCAAAACTGGTTTGTTAGTGAAGCTCCAAAAATAAACAGGCAGCTATGCTATTAAAGAAAAAGGTATTCAAAATATGCCATACAAGGCAAGCCTGATATTTAAACAGTACAAATTTAATATTAGCGTAGAGCTGAATGAAAGGTAATTTACTGTGAAACTAGCCTCTTGTTTGCTAATCAGATAGACTTACTAACATCAAAACTTGTTAAAAAATAAGAGAAATGCATTAACTGTAAACCTATCAGTGAACTTGAAATATGTCAGCTCCAGCACTTCTATTTAACAAAAAAAGAACAGTATGTTTACAAAATTCACTTAACTTCCACTCCCAGGTAGGCTTTCAGCCTGTCAGTGGGGTCAGTCGTCTTCTCCAGTCTCTTCTGCCTTCAGATATTCCATCTCTTTTAAGCTCTTTGACTGTCGGTATGTTGTGCTTTGTCAGGATCTCCTCCACTCCATCTTTCCAGCTCTTACGTCTACCTCTCAGTCTCCTTCCTTCATGTATCCAGTTCCATCTTTTCTTTGCAATTCTGTTTTCATCTGTTCTCATTAGATGACTCAGCCATCTCAGCTGTCCCTTCTCAATCTTGTTCATCACAGGTGCCACTCCTGCTGTTCTCCTAACATTCTCATTTCTCATTCTATCTCTCCTTGTTTTGTTTATTATTGTTCTCAGGCTTTTCATCTCTGAGGCTTGGACCCTACTTCTGTCTTTACTTATTGTCCAGCTCTTCTATCTGCATGTCATTATTGGTGTTAACAGTCCCTCGAATATAGCTTTCTTTACTGCTCTTGGTACAGACGCATCTCTCATCATTGGATAAAGAGTTCCAGAGCATCTGTTATATTTCTTGGGATTTAATCAGAATGAAGGATAGCTGTCAGAAGATAATTGGTAATTACTTCTCTGTTTGAACTAAGGGCCATTATGCTATCATTTCATCACACATAGAAGTACAAGAATGTTGAAAGATGAAAAATTGAAAAAACTAAATTTTTAGAGGAGAAGCAAAGAAAATTTTATGGAAATGCTGGCCGAAAGGTGAACAGTACTCACTCTGCAGATCCCTGATGACTAAATGGATTGTTCTAGGGGCCTAGGAATCTCCCCATGCATGTGCAGAGGAGAATGCTGTCTTCTGTCTGTATTTCAGAGGGATTGTAGCAGCTAAATGATTTTGTGACAATGAAAAGAGCTAATTATAAGTACCAGTGATAGGTTTGGTGTGAAACAAATGTTTACTTTAGTCTCAAGTTTTGTTTGTTGTATTATGATGTTATAAGATGGATTTCATAGAATGTATTATCTCATTTCTTTTTATTTAAAAATGATCTTGATCACTTGGATCTAATTGTTCTTTTTTAATCCTTGTCGTATAGCTTGTTGGTATTTTCTCATAGAGTAAACTTATGTCTTCTTAATATATACTCATCCTGGGAAATACTTTTCATTTTCCACAGGTACATGATTGATAACATTGTACTTCTCATCACGGGAGCTCTACATCAACGTCCCATTTCTGAACTTATGCCTAAGTGTCATCCACTTGGAACTTTTGAACAGATCGAGGCTATTAATGTTGCCTCTACAAGTTCTGAGCTTTACAATGCTGTACTTGTTGACACCCCTCTCGGTAAGTACAGTACAGTCACCTCCCTACTTACAAACATGCAGAGATACAAACAGACAGGGTCACAAGGTAAAATTTTTCTCTGCGCACATATTCTGCTAGTAAGAATTTTTTCAAAGAACAGAAGAACATGAGGAAGAAGAGGAACCTGTTCCTTTAACTCCTTCCCTGATTATCCCTAGTATTCTCATGGTTAACTACCTTGTATTCCTCTTACAATCAAGAGAATACTTTTTCATAAACTTAAAATATTCCTACTTATTTCTTTCTTCCTGATTTAACTCATTCTGTGATGAATTCCCATTTTCTATATTTCTTCTCCCAGTAGGAAAAGTTTAGTACTGTATGTACTTTTGTCAATAGATGGTAATGTGCATTGTTTACTTTATGAACTTCCAATGTCAGGCACAAATGCTGCTCCTCTGAAATTCTCTCCAAGATCATAACTTTCAAAGCTTGGAAAAAATACTAAATTTTTAATTTTGCATGAATCTAAATTTTACTTTCTTCTTTTTACCTTTCTAGCATACAAAGTAATTCTTTATAATACTGCAATAATTAAAAATGCAGTGAAAATAGTATAATCTATGACTCTGTAGTTAACTCGGGAATGTAAACTTCAAAAAAAATTATGCACCACATATTAAAAACCAACTTGTGAACAATTCAAGATACAAATGGCCGTCCGGAACTTAACTCGTTCGTGAGTAGGGTGGTGACTGTACAGTAATATATTTCATTGCAGAACAACCAGTTTTGCAGTTTGTGAAGCTTTACCATCAAAGTAATCATTATGATTTATTTTTGTTATTTATGGCAGAAATAATTTGCTGATAGTATGTTGACATGTAATTTAGTGCTTATTTATGGCGGTATGTTCGTCCCACAAGACAGGGTTATTTTTTGTAGTTGATCCAGATCTTTCGTGAATGGTGGAATGTTTTTTTTCAGCTAAGGTACTGTTGTTTTATTTACACTGAACTTTGTCCTTTACTTTTTGGTAAGATAGTTATTAAGCATTCAGTGTTTTAAACAGTTACTGTATTTGGAATTATAGAGCCTGACATTTTTATTTTTTATAGTTTTGTAAAGTAAACAATGTAGGCAGCTGCAGTTTTCAGATTGTTTCGTCTTGTTTCTTACACTTATATTATTTGACCTGTTTTTATTTGCATCTCTGTTGGCATTTGAATGCAATGCTTTATGTATGAGATTTTTGATAATTTAGATTGCTAAATCTACCCTAAGAAATTAGATGCTGTGAATTCTTTTCATCCTAGTTATTGAAACTTTAAATTAGCTAGTCCCAGTTGGAAGTACAGAATTGATTTTATATATAAGTGTTTTCTCTTTTGTCTCTCTCCTTTATAGGATTAAATCTCTGGCAATTCTTTTGTCACTTAGTGATCGTTGCTCTCTTCTGCATGATGGCTTCTCTTTAACTGCTTTAGGGCTACTGGCAAGCCCTGTGAGTCTAGAAATATCACTAATTGGTCTTCTTAAAGTAATTTAAAATGATAATTCCATAGTGAATATTCAATTGCTATTTCAGTAAGCTTAAGAGAAAAGTTCTTCATGCCATGAGATGACATTTTAAAACCCATCTGGCTACCTCATCCCACATTTGCTTTTGGGAAATTTGTAATATATTGCATAGTTTGGTAACTGTTTCTTTCCCTCTGCTTCTGTTTTTCTTGATTCTTACAACCTTCCTTCCTTCAAGAGGTAGATTTCCTATTTTCTTCTACACATCTGGGCTGGGAAATGGCATTAGGTTGCTTATTTCTTTGGCCTATGGACTTTAAATAGCATTTGCCAGCAAATGTTTAGTAGCAGTTTACTGTGTATACTTCAAGAAAGTATTACTAGCTATTGGTGGAGTATACCAGTTTTTTCAGAATGCAATGATTAATTCTGGTTGTGTTTCAGAAGCCACAGAAAAAAAATTTGGGTCCAATTAAAGGACCACAGAGTTAGATGGGGCTTCCAGTCATGTCTTGGGCTAGGCTAGGCCTAGTGGTTAAAAGTAGTAGTAAGGTGAAGGCTCAGGATATGCAAGAGCAAGGAGAGAATTTGGTTAGCAACAGTTTAGAGTGTACCATGACAAGTAGGAGCTCAAAGCAAATACCAGGGTAAACAGGATCTGGAAGAGGTCTTACCTGATGTAAAGATTGCTGAACTTTGGAGTAAATTTTTAATGTGGTGATCATTACTCAGTTCTTTTTAGCATCTTTTAACTTTTTCTTGCTCCTATTTTCAGTACATACTCTTTAAGAACATAATTTGAGCCAACTGTTTTAGAGTGGAGGAATATGTTTCAGTTCATGCATAATTTATTTTTGAAAGATGATAATAATGTCACAATAACAGATTAACAAGAGACTTTTTATTTCTAATCAAGCAGCAGACTAGCCTTATAAAGCTTCTGATAGCTCAGTGCCTCATTGTGTTTAAATTAATTCCTGGTCTCATTGTTATAGTGAATGATTTGATGTTAGTGCAGTTTGCTGGCAAACCATGTAGCCTGCATATTAGTTGGAATTCTTTGTGTATTCTTGATTGATCATTATGTCTAGATGACTTATTAATTGGGACTTTTGATACCTTTTTTAATACTTTTCACTTGGAGGCTGTGAAATTGAAGATCTTTTTACCATATATACTAAACCATTTTAAACTTGCAGCTGACTTCTTTGGGGAGTGCATTAGTGAACAAGATTTAGACGAACTTAACATTGAAATCATCCGAAACACCCTGTACAAGGCATACCTGGAATCTTTTTATAGTTATTGCAAATCTTTAGGTGGAACTACTGCTGAAGTCATGTGTGAGATCTTGGCTGTAAGTTTTTAATATTGGTTATGTATTGTTGTATGTTTCTTTACTTTGCAATTGATGCACTGATGATATTTTGAATACACAAAGTCACTCATTTTTTTAATTTTGCAAAAGTTTTAATCAAATGCTTTTGATTTTTATTAAGTTCCATGTTATGGGATGATAATTGATGATAGAATTTCTGTATTTGTTTAATTATTTTTTTGTTTGCAACAGTTTGAGGCAGACAGGAGAGCATTTATCATCACACTGAACAGTTTTGGAACTGAGTTGACCAATGAAGATCGTAAGAAGCTTTATCCTCAGTGCGGTAAACTGTACCCTGATGGGTTAGCTGCCCTGGCACGTGCTGATGACCCTGAGAATGTCAAACAAGTTGCTGAGTTTTACACTGTGAGTACTTTTTCAGGTTTAAAGGGTGAATTAAGCTTCTCAGAATTATGGTTATCTAGAAGTAGTCCAGATTACTTTTATTACCATACACCCCCCATAGGGGGTTAGTTCAGTCAGTACGCCTCATGCAGTGCACTGAAGGCATAACTTGTGGTTCTTTGCAACATCCCTTCTGCCCCTAGCTGCAACCCCTTTTACTCCTATTACTGTACCTCTGCTCATAATCTCTTTCTTCTTACTTTTCACTCTCTCCTAACAGTTGTTTCACGGTGCAACTGTGAGGTTTTCCTCCTGTTGCTCCTTTCAAACTTTTTTACTGTCAAGTTCAGTTCCAGTGCTGAATGACCTCATAGGCCGCAGCACTTGGCCTTAGGCCAAAATTTTTATTCTATTCTATTACCATACACTCTTGTAACCAATGGTTCTAGTTTGAACTTCCATGAAGTTTGCTCATTAAGTTGCCTTTCCAGTAACTTTTTATTACATATGTTTTCTTCAATGCTATTTATATTATGCATTGTAGGAAAGGTTGACATGTTAAAAAAATTGAAGCCTACACAGAATGGTTTTTTAAGCTTTACTGTTGCCAAGAGGCACTCTTGGTTGAAGTTAAAAGTATATCTTAGTTTAACCAGACCACTGAGCTGATTAACAGCTCTCTTAGGGCTGGCCTGAAGGATTAGATTTATTTTACATGGCTAAGAACCAACTGGTTGCCTAGCAACAGGACCTACAGCTTATTGTGGAATCTGAACCACATTATGACAAGAAATGAATTTCTATCACCAGAAATAAATTCCTCTAATTCTTCATTGGCCAGTCGGAGAGTCGAACGCTGGGCCAACAGCGTGCTAGCCAGGAGCTCTACCCACCCCTCCAATGAAGAACTACTGTTGGATGAACTGAAGTAATTGTTCATAGATATTTTAGTGGAGTTATATGATTTTTTGTACAAAACAGCAAATGCATGGTGGAGTATATTAGAAATATACCACTGAGCTTTTCATTTGCGGTATTTTTATGAAAGTTATGTGGTATGGTTTGAGGTGGTTAGAGGGATAGAAACTTATAATTTAAATATTTTAATTTTTTATTAGAGAATACCTGTATCAGGTTATCGAAATGATCCACCAGATTAGAAACCCCCCCCAAAAATTATGCCTTTTTCTTTTTATGTATTGTGCCTGGTTTGTGTGATTGAGCTTATTACGTCATGGAAGTTTTAAATGTTTTTGTTGGTCATCTTTAGAGAGTTACCCTTTTTGGTCCTGCCAGGGGCTCCTTTAGGCAAACCAACCAATATCAAAGATTTCTCTCATATTTAGCCAGAATAGTGCCTGCTGACACAGTGATAGTGTACAAATGGATTTAAGTCAGGAGAGCTCTTACTTGGTCTACAAGTGATACCAGGTTTTTCCATTTACGGCAATAATGCACGAGTTGGCTACATTCGCCATTACTCTGCACTGGTGTGTTCCTAAATAACCAACATAATTGTAATGCTTTAACAGTGAAATGTTGCAGCTATCTGCTGAGAAAAAGTTATGCGCATAGTTTTAAGCCCCTGTAAAAACGTTTTAGTTCTTTAATTTTTCAGGTGTTAGACCTAATTGGTAAATTTACTAACCAGTGCATCCCCTAAGGTGGGGATTCTGAATTAGGCACCATGTCATGCATTCTGAGCTTCCTTTTAGGTTTGATATCCATTTTTAGATGACAGTAATTAGAAATTTTGTTATTTAAAATTGATAGTCAGTGATATTTCATTGTATGTTGATACTTTTAGTTTATGGTGTAAAGGAACAATACTATAGCCTAATATTCCTTCCAGGTAAGGAAATGATAGTCTTGACTTGTAGTCTCTTTATCTTTTTAACTTCATGGATTAGTTGTAAACCAAGTGTCATTTTTCTTTTAATTAATAACTTACAAACTTTTTATTAAATAGTTAAGAAACATCTAAAAGACTTCTTTATTTCAACAAACAAACTTTTTATTAAATAGTTAAGAAACATCTAAAAGACTTCTTTATTTCAACAATCAACCCAGTTACCTTTGATATCGGGGTTTTATACAAATGAGTGGAAAAATGATTTCAGATGGATCTACTTTTAGTATGTATAGTACTACTCCACTGAATAGTGACATCACAACCTCATTTAAGTGAATTGTTTATAGCTCCTTAGCAGGCAGTAACAAATGTATTCCAGTACTGGTTATTGTTATTAAGCTAATAGTTTCAGAGATATATTAGTTACCTGCATAGAAAAGGAAGCCATAATTATGTAATCTTTGCGTCAGTACCACCCTATTTAATTAATATGGGTGGTTCTTTTATGCTGATTTGTTAGGCAAGTCTAGTAGTATATAGACACCCCTCACTACTGAATATTAACCAGACAGTCCATAATAACTTAAAATATAGTACTGCCCAATGTAGCCATTTAGGTCCAAGGTTTCAGTGGGAGCATAGGGGGAGTTGAGTACATTTTCCTTGCAGAGCTCTGGCAGAGAGTTTTTCTCTCCCTTTCCTTTCCGAGCAGATTCCACATCCTGGTCAGTATGCCGTTGACACTGGAATTCAAGATCTCCTTGTATGACTTCTGATGTAGATCAAGAGTCATTCACTGGGATAGGTGCCCCCTGTAACAGGCATGAAGTGGACCTTGCAACTGAGCTTTCCCTTCTGTATCCGGAAGATCCAGGCACAATGAAGTTCTTTTTCCTTCCAAGGATATTTTGGTCCTTCATCAGAGACCAGAAAGTCTTCAAAAACCACCCGTGCAGAGATTGGATCTCCCTTGGAGAAATTTAGGTTCTGTGAGCTAGGTAACAAAAATTCCAAGGTCAAAAAGAAGTTTATTGGTCACTTAGATCCCTTTAGAGTCAGAGGACTTGATAAATTACAACCTTCCTGCTTCCACAGTTCTGACCAATTCTGATATCATGACCAGTTCAGACCTCCAAAAGCTGAGAGGAGCAGGGACACCAATACCCACCCCGATATTGGTACGGATAAAACCCTTGGCATGACACTTCTGTGTGTGTGTCATTTTGCCAGGTGGCTAGTACCTTATCAACAAAAGGGCAACAGTGATTGGGGTGGAATATGTGGAATTTCAGAACAGCTTGTTTTCCTAATATAGAATGGCACTTGTTTCCTCATTCAGTGGGAATTTAGAGACTGCCAAAGGAGATTGACATCCTCCCTGTTAGCATGGCAACTAAAGCCATTGCAGCAACCTTTTTTCCATTTTAACAGAGATTATGGTACCTCTTCAATCCTTGAGAACTAGTACCCCATTGCATGTCATGTGAAGACAGAATTTCAGAACTTTCCAGTCACTAGGAAGCATGAGATAATGACAGAATAAAGCTATTTATTTCCACTCTCTCAGTATGGCGACAACTTTGCAATGCTATGGACTAGACCTGTCCTTTCTTTGGAATGGAAAAAGCTCTCACTTGATGTAACTATCAATGAGTTTGGTGCCCCTGTGTGCAAAATCACAGAATGGACAGCCACTCCTGAGTTCCATGCAAGGCTCGAGCTCCTTTCTGTCAACCTCATCCACTATTCTGGAAGTGATTATGAGGGAGCTCCCCAGGTCTTCTTGGACCGGTCCCACTCCCCTCTCCTTGTACCCCACCCCTGGGGAAGTACTGTATGTTCTGAAAGAAAACCGTAAAGAAAGATGTTTATTTGTCTTTAAGAACGTTTCTTTAGTATCCGCAAGAAAAACTCCTCGGAATGGAGGATGATCCTCAACCTGTCTGTGCCGAACAAGAGGGAGTTCAATTGGTGGCTTTCATAGGAAACCACCAGAGAAAATTGCTCATAGACCTGTGACTAGTAAGCAGCAGATTTTGGTCAAAAGGTTTCCTTATTAACAGGGATGAGTCCCATGTCTGATTTAAGTACTTGAGTTTGGGTGTTTATTGATAGATTTGTGAGGGGCATTTGTAAGGATGGCACCTCTTCATTCATCCTATCACCAGGGCACAAGTTGGATCCAAATGCAAACAGGTAAGTTTGTATTCCACAAGCTTCTGTTCTGTTAGTGTTAGAATGCAACCCTTGGTCCCTCTTTCTATAACAAGGGGAAGGGGAGGTGTGGGAGAGCTATCTCCAAACCTATCGATTACTTAACCTGTTGGGAAAAGCTGCCAGCCGGCATTATATCCTCCTTGGAGGGGCCTGGGTTATTTGGGATTAACCAAAGTATTTCCTCCCGTTGGCATGGGAAGGGTAACTAAGTAGTTGGTCACTTGCTAGTGCCTCCTGATACTGGGGTTGGGACAGATTGGGTTACTGGTCAGCTGCTAGGAGTTGCCAGAGAGGTATACATACCTTTACTCAACCTATTATGTCATCATCCATACATGCCAGTGCACTTGTCCTCTCTTTTGGTAGTACCACCCTCCTGATTAGTGAGTCTTCACATATGAAAGGTGATGGGTTTGTGACTCTGTAGGAACAAATACCCAATTTTTAAAGTAATATGTAATTTTCCTAGGTATACAAACTGTAGCCTTTCATATTGAAGGAAACCCTCCTCTGCCTTCCTGTTTCTTCTGCCAGGGTTGCATATCTTGCTGAAAGTTCAGAGACAGTCGGTATGAAGGGGGACATCCTGTCCCTCCACTTCCATGGGTATCATAATCTTCAAACTGCAACTCAAGGACATGATTGGAGTCTGGTTCTTAAGTGCCTTAATAAGGTTTATTGATAGTCTCCGGCTGCAAAAACAAGGTGTGCAAATACTCCTGCTGTGAACTTGGACAGGGTACTCTTGTCAAACAGGTCGTTCTGACTGACTCCCCTTGCTGTGCAGACAGTTAAATACATTGATGTCCCCTTGACAGATTGGGAGGACATTGGGAAGATTGTCAAAGAACTAAAAGATGGTCATACAGGGTGTCCATAAAGTCTCTTTTCAATTTAAAAAATAAATCACAAAAGCAAATGAACAGACAGATATGTGGAAATTATTCCAAAATGAGATGTACATATTAAAGTATTTTTGCCTCATTTAATACACCTCTATACGGGCACCATTAGTTTAAACAAAGCACATCTAGACGGTGCTCGATTTCTTGCCATGTTCATTGTAGCATAGCCTCATCAATAGTGGCAATGGCACCAGTGATCTTTAGCTTTAGATCAGTGATGTCCCGTATCTTTGTTCAGCACACAATATCTTTAACATAACCCCATAGAAAGAAGTCCAGGGCAGTGTTATCTCATGAACAAAGTGGCCAGGGAATTGGGCTATCCCTTCCAATCCACCCGTCTAGAAATGTTTGATTTAGGAACCCACAAACATGCAGTCCCCAATGTGTTGGTGCACCATCATGCTAGAAAATGATGGTTATTTGAAGGTCATCTAGTTGTGGTGCCACATGTTTAGTCAAAAGGTCAAGGTAAACACCTGCAGTAATTGATGTCTTGTTGAAGGAAAATGTACCCATGATTCGATTGCACATGATCCCACACCACACATTCGGACTATCTTGGTGAAGTTCCCTAGTCACATGGGGATGCTCTGATCCTCAGATTCTCACATTATGTGTTCAGTTTCCTTGAAACATGAAAGGTTGCCTCATCACTAAAACAAACTCAGTTGAGGAACTTTCCATCCTCAGAAATTTGTTCCAGCATGTTAACTGCAAACTCTTTTCGTCTTGGTTTATCATTTGGCTCGAGTGCCTGTGTAAGTTGCACTTTTTAAATGTACAATCGCAAGTTCTTGTGTAGGACTTTGTGCATTATTGAAAGTGGTAGCTGCACAGACAACCCCTAGTATTCATGGGGGATAGGGACCACAACCACCCGCAAATAGCTGAAATCCTCGAATACTTGGCATCCCCCTCTAAAAATGCTTATAACTGCTTATTATAATAGTTCAAACACCAAAGACCCCCTCTAAAAACATTTATAACTGCCTATTTTAATAGTTTAAACACCAAATGTACACTTTAAATTATCATCCTACACCAAACATACCTTAAACTATCATCTTAAAACACTTTAATATAATTTCAAGTGTGAAAACTATTCAAGTTACACTGCGTTGAGGCACATCCATTTCCTCATACAGTGCTGAAGCAGTCGCGTTTTCTTTTTACAGTACATAGGTGAAACAGTGGAAATTCACAAGTAGAGTCATATACTGTACAGTACCCAAATATTTATTAGGCATTGGAAAAAATAAATTTTATTAATATTTTGTTGTTTACATTAATATTAATATTTGAAAATTAATAAATAATTTTTATCATAAAAAATGTGTTTAGTCATGAAAATAACATGAAAATACAGTAATTAATGAATATTTCTCAATGAAAAAAATCTGCAAATTACCAAATTTCCTGCAAATAATTTGGGTATAAGTTCCACAGAAAAATCCGCAAATGGGTGAAGCCACAAATCCTGAACTGCGAATAGGCAGGGGTCAATTGTAAGTTTCTGGCAGCAGTACTGGTGGACTTTGTAGGAGAATGATCAAAGGCTTGTCTTACACGATCAACGTTTTCCTCAGATGTTCTTGGTCATCCACCTCTCCCTTTTTCCAACACTGTCCCTGTCTCCATGCATCTCTTGTGCCATGCACGAATTGATGGATGTGATGGTGGATCTCTTCCATACTTAGTACTGTAGTTTCGCCTAGTCTACATATCTGAGTTTGTTTCAATAAACCATGACATACATTGTTCCTTTTCTTATGGAGTAGTCATTTTTTACAGTTTCATTTAACAGTACCTCTTTCATCAACAGGGTACCTGAAATACACAAATGCAGTGTGATTAAAAACTTTGATATCTGCCTAGTACATAGAACAAATCCGATGAAGATATCTCATCAATGGCTTTTGTAATATATTTTTTAAAATGTAAAAAGACTTTATAGACACCATGTATATTCTAAGGAGACGTCATGTCAATTTCCTGAAACTGATATCGTCTCTCTGCATCAGAAAATTGAAGACTCCAAAGAGGACACTTGTCTTGTTGATCCTAGACAACATGACTCAGATGATGTGTATCAGGAAGCACAGTTCCTTTCAGTACAGTCATATTGTCCAGTCTTACAAATAGCTTCAGCAAGAAAGTGGCACTTTTCATCAATCCACCATATGGGGTCACTCAGTATGACAATGGGTTCCATGTTGAGAACGGTAGTGTCCTTGAGTGGATGTTGGAAAAACCCTCTTTCCGATGATGGCCAATCAGCTTCCACATCTGGAAGTGGACCTGTTCAATACGAGAGAACTATTGACTGCATTGCATGTTTCTAAACCTGGGCACTCAAACAGTAGCAAGACACACATTCCTACAGGACTGAAACACATGGAAGGCAATCTGTTTATTCCCTCTATCATCCAAGAGAGCCAGGTAAAAATTATGATTTGTACGGTTCAGAAGTTATTCTG
This sequence comes from Macrobrachium rosenbergii, assembly GCF_040412425.1. Lineage (NCBI taxonomy): Eukaryota > Metazoa > Arthropoda > Malacostraca > Decapoda > Palaemonidae > Macrobrachium > Macrobrachium rosenbergii. The sequence continues at coordinate 38,881,523 of NC_089777.1, forward strand.
ATCCACCTGCTACAGGACATGCACCTTGCCACCACTACAGTGGTAACGTACAAGGCTTCATTGTCAAAACCCTTGCTGTATGAGTTTGGCATAGGCTCCATTTCTAAGTCTCTAGCTCCACCCTCTGGTCCTTTAGAGGCTTCTATTTCCTTGTCCTCAACTAAGATTTTTCAACTCCTGTTTCTTCTGTAATTCAGCAGTCCTAGTCGCAAATGCTCCAGAAGGTGGGTTTCTTGACTGACTTGGCGTCAGGAGCCAGGATCAGCAGACGCAGATCTCTGCTGAGAGCAATTCATTACCTACACCACTAGCCATCTTTCGCTGTTGTTCCTTGGCTCATAATTCCTAGCTAAGAATGAGAACCCATTAAAGAGGAACTCCCCTATTCTTCTGCGGGAACTCAATATTACCAAAAAAACATTATGCACTGTCTGATCACTTCAGGTACCTAGATGGTGGTCCTCTTTTACACCCTACCACTAATTGCAAGGTTAGAGTACTGTAGTTATCCTGCATCCCACCCTGATATATTTAGGTAAATCACCCTTGAGTGAAACATTTAATGCATTTATAGTTTTTCTCCCCATCCTTCATTATAAATCTTGAATGGGAATCCTGAATAAAAGATGGTTGGTAACCACTCATGTGGACCAGTTTTTCATTTGGGCCATTGGGATTCCTTTATAATGGGGCTAGGCCATTTCATCACCTGTCAGTTTCTTTTATATGCTCCTTTTAAGATGTGTAGTGGCTGTGTTACCAAAAAACAGGCTTTGACTTGGGAAAGTTTCTTTTTGATAGCTACTGTGAGTCCTCAAACCCACCTGCTTTATGCAGTGTTGCCACATCTGTGTGAGAAAGGTGAATGGAGCAACCATCATAATCGCTGTGGGAAGGGGAAAACCCCTGTTGTGTCGAGTCCATTTATATCCTATCTTTGTGTCAAAAGGCACTACCCTGTCTAAGATACTGTTTGGTCTGTCTTGTGGAGACCCTGACAGAACCATGTAGGTGGCTCCATTGAAGGCTCACAGCAGCTACCAAAAATTGGCTATTCCTTGTCAAAACCAGATTTCATTTGTTCCAAATTTTGGTCTTTATAAAAAAAAATCTTTCATCTCTGTCATATGAGTCAAGAAGTGTGATTCATCTGTTTGGTTAAACTATTTGTTGTAACAATAATGACACTGATGATAATAACAATAATAGTATGGCCTTCTGGATGCTGTTTAGTTTGTATTGTAGTTTCTGAATATCTTGAATGAGCAGGATCAGCAGACTCAGATATCTGCTGAGAGCAATTCATTACCTACACCACTAGCCATCTTTTGCTGTTGTCCCTTGGCTCATAATTCATGGCTAAGAATGAGAACCCATTGAAGAGGAAATCCCGTTCTTCTGTGGGAACTCAATATTACCAAAAAAACATTATGCACTGTCTGATCACTTCAGGTACCTAGATGGAGGTCCTTTTTTACACCCTTCCACTAATTGCAGGGGTAGAGTAGTTATCCTGCATCCCACCCTGACATATTTAGGTAAATCACCCTTGAGCCATACATTTAATACATTTATAGTTTTTCTCCCCATCCTTCATTATTAATCCGGAATGGGAATCCTGAATAAAAGATGGTTGATAATCACTCATGTGGACCAGTTATTCATCTTGGCCATTGGGATTCCTTTGTAAGGGGGCTAGGCCATTTCATCACCTGTCAGTTTCTTTTATATGCTCCTTTTAAGATGTATAGTGGCTATGTTATCAAAAACAGGCTTTGACATGGGAGAGGTTTCTTTTTGACAGCTACTGTGAGTCCTCAAACCCACCTGCTTTATGCAGTGTTGCTACATCTGTGTGAGAAAGGTGAATGGAGCAACCATCGTAATCGCTGTGGGAAGGGGAAAACCCCTGTTGCGTCGAGTCCATTTATACCCTATCTTTGTGTCAAAAGGCACTACCCTGTCTAAGATACTGGTTGGTCTGCCTTGTGGAGACCCTGACAGAACCATGTAGGTGATTCCTTTGAAGGCTCACAGCAGCTACCAAAAATTGGCTTTTCCTTTTCAAAACCATATTTTCTTGCTCCAAATTTTGCTCTTTACAAAAAAAAAAGAATCAACTCTGCTATATGAGTCAAGAAGTGTGATTCCTCTGTTTGGTTAAACTATTCATTGTAATAATAATTATAATGATGATAATAATAATAATAATAATAATAATAATAATAATAATAATAATAATAATAGTATGGCCTTCTGGATGCCGTTTAGTTTGTATTGTAGTTTCTGAATCTCTCGAATGAGTTTCTTTGTAACAGCAGGGATATCTTACAGCAGCTGTCCCAAGTTCATTTATTAACCTTGACATTTCGGTAGAGCTTTCTACCATACTTAGAAGGCGAATGAAGCCAGGGATACATCTATGCCATATTTATACCTGCAGGTGGGCTTCAGAGATTTTTGGCGATATTTCACCAGTTTTCGAAGATGGGGGCTTCCTTCTATTGACTGGGAGCAGAATGGCTGATATGGGAGAGTCTGGCTGACTGACATAGTCACTGATTGGGTGGCACCAGGTCCCAGGAGTTTTGGTCATAGGGCGTGCTGCCAACAGTAGTGGGCGGCTGAATTGCTATCCCATGGGCGCACCTTGCTGTTCTCCTGATGGTGGAAGGGAGAAGAAGGCTCTCCTAGGTTACATTTAGTGAGGGTTTCCTTTGGAGGTTGGCAAGGGCCTCCTTATATCAGAGGCGGCGATGCTCATTGTCGCCGTCTAGTATTTTTGCACCCTTACGACCTGCTGGTGTTGGAGGGCACTGCTGCGTCCCCTCATTTAGTGTTGGTATACTGCCCCTTTGTGTAGGTGAATGGGGATCCTTTTGGAGAGTCGAGTTGTAGTCATAGCGATGTACAAATATTTGGTAAACCACTCCTCTTCATGGGATCGTTGAGGCTGCTCCTCGTGAGGTACTGGACAGTCTTCTGATCCTTGTATTAGTAGATCGTAAGGTTTGACTTTTTTGTCTGCATTGGTGGGTTTTACATGGGTGCTGATTATGTTCTTCAGGGCTGCCTCACGTTTCTTGTACTCAGTGTTCATGGAGCCCCTGTAGGACAGTCTAATGGCCCTGTCACTCTTGCGGGGGACGTGGTTCTCCCGCCGATGCCACCTGTCAGTGGCATTTCTCGTCACCCTGGCAACCCAACAGTAAGAATATCCGTTATCCACCAGGTTTTTGGTGACGTGTTCGAGCTCATCAGAAGTGGTATTCCAGGAAGAATAGTGTGACTGGGCACGACAAACCTGGCGCCAACCAATCAGCGACTACATCGGTCAGCCAGACTCTCCCAGTCAACAGGAGGAGCCACCTCCCAAACTTCAACAGTCAGTGAAAAATTGCCAAAAATCTCTGTAAGCTTGCTTGTGGGTATAATTATGGCGTAGATGTACCCCTGGCTTCATTCACCTTTCGAGCATGGTAAATACCCTAAATGAACTTTGGACAGCTGTTGTATGATTTACCTGCTGCCACAAAGAAACTCATTTGAAAGACTGAGAAGCTACAATACAAACTAAATGGCATCCAGATGGCCATGCTGCTCAATGAAGTTTGTTTGAGAGAGGGTGTTCTTCCGAAATAATAATAATAATTAATATTAAAAAGGATGGCTGTATTATGCGAATTTATCTTATATAGTGTCTTTTCTATCCTCCTTATGATTTGCTTTTCAGGCTCAGCGATGTTAGTCAGTAACTGGCCGATATTCATGTTGGAAAAGGACAGTGTGGGAATATTGGAAGTCTTTTATTAAAATATCCAATCAGAAATCGTTCGTCTGGGTTCAGGTTCTATTGTAGGTACCGTCGACATGTTTCGACCAGCTCGTTGGTCATCCTCTGGGCGTGGTTGAGAAGGTCTGAAGAAACGAGGTGCTCGGGTTGGTATTTATAGGGGAGGTCATGATCGGTGCTGAATTATGATTGGCTGCCGGGGCATGTACCCTTGGGCGAGATTTCCCATCCAAGTTCTGTTTTCGTCTCTTGCGTGCGAAAAATATGTTTTAGTGCTGAGGATGAAGAGAAGAATTTCGATCCTCGGATGCCGAATTTTGATTTGCACGTCGCTATGGGGATCGCCGGGTGCATGTCTCCTGGCTGCCGTGGGAGGAGAAAGGTTTCTTATTAATGTTGAGTGTTGGTTTCTCCTTCCCAATGTGCAATGCTTCCAAGAGGCGTGGCGGCGGTGGTCGGTAATTTGGTCAATTACTGATGTTCGTGATTATGTCTTTTCTTGCTATTCTCTGGTTATGGACGGTCCTGGCATGATTAAAGATAGCCCCTCTTGGGCGTGGCAGGAAATCCTTTTGGAGAAACGCATGGTGGTCATACTGATGTAAGAACCGAGGCATCCTCGACGGGGCATGAGTACCGGCATACCACGCTGGTTTTCTTCAAGGGGTCCTGCTGAGGGGGCTGGGTTGTTGCATAACCAGGCTGCTCTCGTCTTTCTGCTCTTGTAATAGATAACCAGATGTATGTTTCTGTTGGAGTCAACAGGGCTGACATTATTCTTGATGATGTTTTTGAGGGTGCGTTCGTCTTCTTCAAGAGCAGAAAGACGAGCAGCCTGGTTATGCGCAACAACCCAGCCCCCCCTCAGCAGGACCCCTTGAAGAAAACCAACGTGGTATACCGGTACTCATTCCCCGTCCGAGGATGCCTCGGTTCTTACATCAGTATGACCACCATGCGTTTCTCCAAAAGGATTTCCTGCCACGCCCAAGAGGGGGCTATCTTTAATCATGCCAGGACCGTCCATAACCAGAGAAATAGCAAGAAAAGACATAATCACGAACATCGAAGTAATTGACCAAATTACCGACCACCGCCGCCTATGCCTCTTGGAAGCATTGCACATTGGGAAGGAGAAACCAACACTCAACATTACGCAAGAAACCTTTCTCCTCCCCACGGCAGCCAGGAGACATGCACCGAGCGATCCCCATAGCGCATTTGAGCAGATCAAAATTAGGCATCCGAGGATCGAAATTCTTCTCTTCATCCTCAGCACTACAATGCCGCCGCACGCAAGACGAAAAACAGAACTTGATGGGAAATCTCCGCCCGAGGGTACATGCCCCGGGCAGCCAATCATAATTCAGCACCGATCATGACCTCCCCTATAAATACCAACCCGAGCACCTCGTTTCTTCAGACCTTCTGCAACCACGTCCAGAGGATGACCAACGAGCTGGTCAAAACATGTCGACGGTACCTACAATAGAACCTGAACCCAGACGAACGATTTCTGATTGGATATTTTAATAAAAGACTTCCAATATTCCGCACACTGTCCTTTTCCAACATGAATATCGGCCAGTTACTGACTAACATCGCTGAGCCTGAAAAGCAAATCATAAGGAGGATAGAAAAGACACTATATAAGATAAATTCGCATAATACAGCCATCCTTTTTAATAAGATCTGTTTAAAAGAGGGTCTACTCCCTTCAAATAATAATAATAATAATAATAATAATAATAATAATGATGATGATGTTTATACAGCATATACAGCAAGTGGATTTGAGAAGTCATCCAAGAAGACAGGGTTATTTGACACTAAATGTTGTTAAATGGTTGTGTAATAGTATCTGAGACAGAGATGGAAGACTTAATAAACTATGTATGATACAGGTTTGATACCTCAAAGATTTCTCAATTTTGTGGAATAATGATAATCATCATATGCATCATATTTTTAAATTTGATATACAGTATTAATGAATTTCCATGAGATTTTATTTATCTTGTTAATCCATGGGTTGCAAGCAGCAACCCAGGCTATCCTATATGTAAAACATCATCTGCACAGGTTAAATCTCAGTTTCTTATGCTTTCTGTGAAGGAAAAGTATGGCTGAACTGATATTTTCTCTTGAGTAGTGACAAGGAAGAAAAGTGCTTGTTTTTTTGTGATTAATTACACATACCATGTGTTAAAAAGGATATTGGATATTTTTCACTAACCTGTGGTCAACTTTCAGGAATATCGTGCATTATTTGAAGGAGCTGGAAACAACCCAGGAGAAAAGACCCTTGAGGACAAATTCTTTGAACATGAAGTTAAACTGAATGTGAATGCATTTCTGAATCAGTTCCACTTTGGTGTCTTCTATGCCTACCTGAAACTGAAGGAACAGGAATGCCGTAACATTGTTTGGATTGCAGAATGTATTGCACAGAAACACAGGGCAAAGATTGACAACTACATACCAATTCTTTAATCATGTTATCAGTAATGCAGTATTAAAATGCACACTAATTATCAGTTCTTCCCAAACATGACAAAAGTTTAGTTTATGATCCCTATATGTTTGGCGTAATTTTTTTTTTTTCTTTTGAGATTTTTAAGAATATGATTCCTTCAAACATAAATTCCAGAATGGTGCATTAGAGCACTGATAAGGTTTTTGATAATTTTGGTATTTTATTTTAAATGGCATTTTATCGGGTGCAGAGTTTAAAGAAGTGGCTGGAGTTTTAAACAGTAATTTAATTAGAAAATATGTTTATATTTTTGTTGAATTCAGCAATATATTTTCATATTAGGGGTGAAATATAAATTTGCTTTGTAAATAGGAGATATACTTATTTGGTGGTGTAATACATATTTAACATTAATCTGGTTAGATTCTTTTGTCCAGTTCCTGGAAATATGCCAGTATGTTAAAGTTAATTTTCATTATTAATTTTAAATACATTACATAAGAAAATTTTGCAAGGGAAGAAGAATATACTGTACAGAAATCGAGTCTGGAGGTTTTTGAACAACTAATTAAGAACCCAACAATTTTTGTAAGGGGTCTGCCCAGATAGCACAAGGTTGGTGGTATGTTGTTGTTGTAAGTATAGTAGTGGAATTTTATTTGTATGAGCTGAAATTCAAGCTTATGTACATGGCACATTGCATATAAAATGCTCTGTTTTAATAAAGTTTGGACTGAAAACTTAACATTTGTACCATCTCCACCCAGATAAACAAATTTGTACATTATTATCTAGTAAAGAGGAAAGAAACTTATTTTATAATTACATAGATAAGAGTGCATAGGTTGTCATTAGGAGTGAAAAAAATTCGTTTATTGTCATCTGTCATGTAGCAGTGCAGTTTAATTTGATATATTGTTGTTGAGGTTGAAGCTTAGAAGAGTATATTTATAAGTTTATTTAGTGTTATGGGATATTTCTGTAAATTTACATTAAAGTAATGAAAACAGTGATGAAAATGATTTGCATATAATCATGCAAAAGTTTCTGTAAGTTCAGTGAAAAATTGTAGGTTTTGACTGTACTTATATTTTGCATGGTATAAGTGAAAGTGACCATTCCATGTTCATTAATGCAGAATTGAAATATCAGCATTGTATATAGGATGCACTATCAGGCACAATGTCATAAATGTGAATGTTAATTAGCTCCTAACTGGTACTGTTCAATATGTGTACATAAACATTAATATATATTTCATTTTACATATTCTCGTGTCTGTCTTGTGTAAATGGAAGTATAAATTATAATGGTATCCAGGTTTTTCATAATCCTTTGTGTGTGTGTGAATTATGCAGTTTAATGTTGGAAACTTCTGCCATTATGAGTTGGTTGAAATTGATGCAAATCTCAGAATTCATTAGGAATAAAATTCAGCAGTAAAACTTTGCCTTTGTACATTTGTATACACATAGGAAACTTTTGACATGCATCCAAAGGTCAAGAATTAGAGTAGTTAAACACCTTAATAACAATGTTGATGTAATTAACAGTAATAACTAAACAATGAAAAAAAGCCAACTAAGGATAAGTTTAGCTACTTCGGCTTCTCTTATAAATAGGAAAATGTTTTGAAAGGTGCCCTCATAGATGACAAAAAAACTACCTGGGACTTAAACATAAGTTGAATTCCAGACTTGAACTTCGGAACTGAAGTGGAAAGCAAAGCATCAAGATTGAATCCTCCCTATTCATGCAGTCCCATTTGAAATTAAATGTTAGTCTTAACTATTTAAAAGAAAGGGTGGGAGTTGACAGACTAGACATCAACAAGATTAACTGTTAAAAGGATAATTCATTAATTGTGATAGGTCCTGTAGGGGGTTAGCACAGTCAGTGCACCTCGGGTAATGCACTGTAGGCATTACTAAAGGTGGTTTTAGTGTGCCTTCAACCCCTAGCTGCACCCACATTTTAACCTTTTACTTGACCTGCATTCCCACTTAAATGCTTCAATCTTGCTGTCTAACATCTCCAACTATTACTTTATGGTGCAACTGTAGGTGCTTTCTCCCAGTTCCGCCCTTATGCCTTTGTACTTAGTCCTTATTTTTTTTATGTATTGCTGTCCAACCACTCAAACTTTCTATTTTCAGTGTCTTGAACGCTGACTGGCCAAAAGTGCCCATTTGCTTGGCTTGATAGCCTAATTGAATAAAATCAACCAGGGTGATAGATTCCATTAATAGAGAATGCCAGTGTGATTCCTCATGGAATAAAGTACGAAATACAGTACTGACAAGGTCTGGGTGTTACGGCTTCTGTGCGCTGGCCCAAAGCCTTGATAAAAAGAATAAAGCATGGATGTAATACCTCTGCCTTTCAATGACCCATTCATGCTGAAACTTGGTACGACCCCTCCGAGTCCTGTGCAAGCTGCAGTGAGTTGTTATGAGGGCTAAGAGCACCTGGAGGAAGAGAAGTGAATGAGACTAGTTAAGGGAGCAGATGGTTAAGTTAGAACTGGCTTTATTTTGTTTGTATTGGCTGGAAAAACATCCTTGCAACAGGTGGAGTGAGGGTACTGTATTTAGAATGGTGTGAAGGGCAACAATGTCCAGTGGCAGCTTAGTCACCAAGCATTATCAGGGTATCTGCTTCAGACTAAAACGAAAATTTAACAAGCAAATATTTTTGCATTTGAGGGGGAGAACTCAACTTGCTGGTCAGTTTAGGTATCACTGCCTGAAACAATTTTAATTGAAATGTTTGTAGCTTTGACAGTTTCACCCTTAAAATAATTCATTTTAGCTTTTTATCTTTGTCTGCCTATCGGTGGAAAAAAGATAAACCCCTGTTCAAACCAGATTCCTACCCATGTGGGCATTTGAGGAATTTAAAGAAGCCAATAAAGCAGCCAAAGCTGCGACTATGACAAGAATTACATGTAGATATTGATAGACGAATATATGTAATAATAAACCTGACTAACAAATTAATACAGATCAAGGCCAATGTTGGAATAAGGAATTCATCCTATCTAAAGGAACAACACTCAAGTAATTCTGACTCCTCTTGTAACTAATAACCACCGTAGGGTGGCAGTGCTGTTTGTGCACAAAGGTGTTACACTGTACACTATTAAAGGGTTTGCAGCTTCCCTTCGGCACCCACTTTTTAAACTTTCACGTACTTCTATTTCCGCTTTCTTCAGTTTTGTTGTCCAGCCTCTCTAACTGTTAACTGAATGCTAACTGACTAATGAATACGTTTGTTATTCTTGGCATGATATTAGTTTCATTTATGACTATCCATTATTATTATAAATGAATTCATACGGTTCTCAGTTTCATGAAATGTGCTGTTCCCAAGAGGTCAGCTACATCTTAAAGTAGTTTTTGAAGTTATTTTTCATTTACTTAATTATATAAGCCCTCAAAAGATTTCATGAGATGTCTGGTACAGATGAAAGTCACCTTGTTAGCCTATTCATGGCAGCATGAAAATCCTATTCCTAACCATTTTCGTGATATTCTTTCAGAGAGAGAGAGAGAGAGAGAGAGAGAGAGAGAGAGAGAGAGAGAGAGAGAGAGAGAGAGAGAGAGAGAGAGAGAGAGAGAGAGAGAGAGAGAGACTTTAATTTAAAAAAGTGCAATTGTTATAAGTGGCGGTGAATCAAATGAGTATATAGTAGGCTATATAAAAGAGGTGAGAGAGAGAGAGAGAGAGAGAGAGAGAGAGAAAGGGGTTGGGGTTGTGGGTTAGATTTCGACATTGGCAAGTGTCCGAGTTTCTGGAGGATGGGATAGATTGTTCTTTTATTACTGGAAAACACTATCAATGTTATGTTCTGCCATTTGCCCAGTTTTCCAAAGCAAAATTCTATCGGCATTTTCTCGTATCTATATTCTTATTTGTACAACGTGCTAGCATTAGTTTAGCTTAATGTAATAACAGCATACAAGCGTTCTCTGTGTGATCCCAAAGAATGCGTCATCTTCCTTTTTCCATCATTTCTTTTTGTGTCATATGAGAAATACAGCACAGTTATGTATTCGCTTCCATAAGCCATTATCTCTATGCATTTTAGATAATTAATAGTAAGGAAAAATGCTATATGATCACTATGAAAAACACCCCTTATTTTGACAGCCAGCGCTAGGTCAAAAATACGTCTTGCTTTGTGATCTTTTAACTTTCATGACACGTGGTAGGCTATGAGGCCTCAAGTTTCTCCATTTATAGATGCTGCATCTATAATTCTTGATGTCTGCTTAAATACCTGCATAGCAGATATTTAGCGACGAAGCAATTTTTCATAACATGCACAATGTCTAACCGCGATATGTATGCATTTCATGTCCTTCTGTGACCTCGAGCTCTTCCCGCCCACAAAGTCGTCTGCGCAAGCTCCGCCTATTTTCATAGATGATATAAGAATAAGTGAACGCTATATAAATAGTATTAAAATCTACAAAATTACTTTTGTATAGGAATAAAATATAAGTTCACGATGCTTACTTCAGTTAAGTTGCACCTCTTTTGTAACCCTCTTTGAATATTCTTCGTTTATAGTTCTCCAGGTGACACAACGCGAGACAACAGCAGACGAATTTAATCGTGGGAGAACGTCGGACGTTCGCGTTTCACTTTAGATTTTTTGGTGACTTAAAGCAAGAACGAAATCATGCTAACGGGAGATCGGGTAGAAGCCTCATCTGACCGTATCCGGAATAAGCACTCTCAGAATGGTGTCATCCAGCCACTTCTGACTGGTAAGTGATAATGACAACTGTATTTTTTTTGTAAGGTTACGGTAAAGTCAAACTTCCTCGGGTACGAGATCACGTCTTGATTCAGTTTCGTGAAACCTCAAAGAAGCATGTTTTGTGTTAGTTGAATGTTATGTAATTAATTTTGAGTACTGTAAGAAACGTGACTCACGTGTCGTTTCTTTTTAGATTCTAATAAATTTCACGTGTCACGGCGACACGCCCCTTTAAGGTAGGCCTAGGCTGCCTAATATTGGTTGACCCAGGCAAGGCTTAGTCTATTCAGTAACTAGTCTAATGTAACTTTAAGTAGGCTCGTTTGTCTGTTTAAATTAGGTCTACGTAGGTAAACTAAACGAAGATATTGCACGAGAAAATCTAGATAGCCAAAGACTTGGCACTCTTGGTTTATCATTGCCATCGACCCTGTCAAAATGACAAGACAAGTAGACCAGCTTCAGAGTAGTCTCCGTTTACGTTTTTTATTGAGTAGCCTGGATGTTGGGCATTTCGGCCATGTTAATTTGTTAGCTGAACTGTTAAAACCCATTAGTAAAAGGCGATGCATTAACTTTACCAAGACTTGGCCTCCAGTCAACTGAAGAACTGTTAATCATGTAGTGCATTTGCATCCTTTTATTTCATTCTGCACCACTTATTTTTTGAAATTATACTTAGGAGATATTGAGAGAAGTTTTAAGAAGTAATATTAAGAGACGTTTTAAGAAAAAATGTCCCTGGGCTGAGTATTGAGTCAAAGATCACCCATGAGAAATGCAGAGTGGTATTACAGTTTATGTCTCATAGAGTAGGTTAGGTTAGGTAGGCTTTGATCGTGCATGGTTTTAACTGGCATGACAGTTTACCATAATCTGCTACAGCCTACCACTATCAGCTGCATTGTTGACAAAACACTGCATATATATAAATATTTGCATTGCCATCTATTCCATGATTCATGTTTTTATGTAATAGCAGGTTACTGTACCACTATTTCCGTTACACTTGAATAATAACACTTTCTTGGTGCTGATGGTGTGTGTAGCAGCTTTTGTTTAGGATTGAGATTATGTAAATAACAGTAAGCAACAATAAAAATTAGGACTGATTTAACTCAAAAATGTTTTTGGAACATATTTGATAAGTGAGTATAAATAAAAATTTGCTTCCTTTGATAGCATACATAGAACCGTAAGAGAATTATCAATCTGAATAGTAGAAACCATTCTTTATAAATATGGTATAGCATATTTTAATATTACAGAGCTTTGGTAATTTGAAAATAGTCATGATACTGTACTCCAAAGCTGCCACATACAGTGTGGTAGTTATGGACACATACAGGAGGAACGTAGATATGATTTTGGGTTAGCATTCTGTTCTTTGACATGTTTTTTATATTTAGTTGTTTGCAGGGCAATTTATATTTATTATTTTTAGATAGAAAGGAATTGTTGGAAACACAATACAGTATTTTGAACAAAGTAACACATTTTGCTATCATCTTAAAAAGAAGATTATGAAGCAAAATTATCAAATGTGTTTGGACTTCTGTGCTGGGTCAATCCAGAACTGCTCCATTGTGTACTGTGTTTAAAACAGTGTTATTAACACATTAACAAATTTAGTTGTCATATCCAACAAGTTCAGTCTTCATATCAAGGGATTAGAGATAGCACAAAGTATAACCCTTATATGACAGAGCTTCTTATGGATGCTCCAAGGGCACATATTCTTTACATTAATGAATATAAATAACTATTCGCTCCTGGTGTGGGGTTGTATCATTTTGCTCTCTTTTTATATGTGATAGGAATTACTGAAGTATAATATCCTCTTTTTATATGAAGTCAGAAAATTTGTTTAGAAAGGTCATAATGTACAGTATAGGAGAAGACAGTAAATGTTGAGTTCCTTGCACTTTTTTGGAATTCCCTATGTGGGAGGAAAGGAAGCTGTTTTCCACATACAAAAAAAAAGAATTGCAAAAACCTTCAATCTTGCCTACATTACACTGCATAGTTCAGTGTAATGGAGGCATGATTGAAGGTTCTTGAATGTCACTTTCATCTGTGGCCTTTTGCTTTTCTTACTTAGCTGTCCAACTCCTTCATATTTATCTTGCTCCAGTTTTCACCTTTTTATCGAAACACCTTTCAGTCTAGTTCATTGAGATTTAAGCAATGGGACTGATTTTGTAATCTCTCGTATACTACTGTAGTATTACCCATTTATTTTGGGTATAAGAATAAGAATAGGAATGCTGATTTTATTCATAGTGTATTTTCTGTTTGGTTTTCGATATTGTACAATATTTCTTCTTTCACTGTCAGCCTAATGTCGTTTTTTCTGTTTCTAGGCAGTACAGTATCTGCTTTTTTATCGTACAATATTCATTTTTCATTAGTGATGCAGACCAGGACCTCGGGAGAGAGATGAGCATCCACAAGTAATGATGACTTTCAACACTATAAATCTTGTGACCTTTGGGATATTGTGAATCAGAAGCATATGTGTAGAATAGATAGGGAATAGCGGTAAATGAGTAGAAAGTATAAGTACCATAATGTAGTATTGTCTGCGGTTTCGCACATTCTTGGCTAGTACTTCTTATACTCCTGTTAATACTGTACTAAAAAATTTTGGGCAAGTGAATCAGCCATCTCATATATTGGCTATTTTAATGAAAAAAAAGGGATTTTCAGAAAGTTGTATTTTTGTGCTCTTAAGACAGCTTTAATTACCTGATTTTTGTATTGTACAGTTTCAGTTTTTAACTTTCTTTTTATTATTTCACACATCAGAACATTTTTGTCTTTAGTGGATATGCCTGGCAGCAAATATTCATTTAATTCATTTAGCTTTGCCAGACCTTGACCATTTTATTTGATGCAAAGCTTTCACCAAAGATGTTTGGCAATTTAGGTGCTGTGTGTGGCCCACAAGTGAGATTTAAATGTCATATCAGTTGTGTCAAATAATTTAGGATATGCCTATCGGATGTCTCTAGTCTTCAGGTATATGAAGAAATTTGGCATGTTAGCTTTCAATTTTTATTTGAGGTGCTGAATTATGTTGAGATTAATTTTAACCTCATGTTCACTAAATTGGTCAACAGCATTGTCAATTCTAACTGGAAAAGAAGCAAGAAAAAGTCCAGTCAGGTAACTGGTCATGTGGTAGTGGGAAAGGTATTTGGGTGAGTTCTAGAGTGAAGACTGGCAAGTGTATAAGAAAAATTTGAGATAAATGCTGGTATCCATCACTGGTTAGTGTTGAACCCTTTCTTATATATCTTAATAGTGGTTGATGCTACAAAGGAGTGAAAATAAGGGCCGTATGGCAGCTGCTTTATACAGATGACCTAGTGTTAACAGCAGAATCTGAAGAAGAGGTGATGGAAACGCTTAATAGGTGAAAGAGAGGAATGAAGAGGAGAGGGCTGAAAATCAGTACAGTATAAATAAAACAATGTTTTGGGAAATTGCGCAGAATACATCACACACTTATGTTGACCGGAAATGAAACAGAGGAAAAAGTGCAGCTAGGTAAGCAGCCATGCAGATGATGTGGGAAAGATGTTTGGGTGAACTTTGCATTGTATGTAGCAGGTGGTATTTCAGGAGGTTTTCAGGATTACAAAATATTTTCAAATTAAAGGATTTTTGATGGCCAAAATGCATTAGAAGATCAATTGGGGAAGATAGGAAGTTGAGATCCTGGTTGTGATAAATGGGCAGTTCGAAGAAGTAGAGCAATTATGTTATGAAGCAGGAATTAAGAGAGCAGTAAGGAAAAGAGTACTGTAGCTGAAGCATAGATAAAATGCACAGTGATAGCCAGACTCCTGTTTAATAAAAATGCCCAGTGTAGAGAGCAAGATTACTGTGAGTTCATAAGGCCTATGCTACTCTTAGCAATGAAACATGGGCACATACAAGGAAAATGAAGGCAGTTTTTAAAATATGGGACTAAAATGTTAAGATTCATACCTGGAGTACAGCAGGAAGAAAGTAACAAAATGATGAATTGGGAGAGGTGTATTATTAAGAGGCTGGAAGAAACTAGGATCTCAAAGGTTGAGATGATTGGACATGTGATGAGAAGGGAACAAGGAACAGTTGGCTAGAAAAGCAGTAGATAGGGAAGTAGCAGGACAAGACCTGTAGAATTGCACAGGAAGAACATGGAGGAAGGTGACAGGATAGGACCGAGATGTGATTAAAGTTCAGACAGAATGAGAAGAGTGGAGGGAACCCATTTTTTCTAACCCCCATAAAAGTAAATGTTGACTTAAAAATGTTGATGATGATTAGCTTGTCTATTATACTTTGTTGCCTTCTTTGCAACGTGGTTTCACCACTTTTTCACGCTGTACAGTGAGATTTAATCTGTTTTGTTTTATTTGGCACCTTCAGAACCCAGACATATGAAGATAATTATACAATATTGGGCTTTGAATGTGTTTCCTTCGTCTATAGCCTGATATCTGTAAAGAGATGATGTTAATGTATGTACTATAAGAAGATTGCAGGTGACCAGTAGTACTGAATTGAAATTCAGCTCAGCATGCTGTGCATGTCACTTTACACAAGTGCATATTTTAGGAAAATAAACCCCCATTTACAAATGTTTCTTGAATTTTGGGTTGCTGTATGTAGCTCTGTCAGTGGTTTCGCATATGTATTTTGTAATATATAATATGTATATAAGATTAAGGAATCCAGGCATTATATACTACTAGCACTCCATATGTGCCCATTTCTCAGTGAAGGTAATTGTTCGGGTTTAGTATGGACAAAGACTTTGGGAATGGTTGACAGATTAGATGATGATTCAATTGAGACTGAAGAAATTTTACCTTGTTCACCCAAGTTAATGTTTTGTTCTTAAGTGTGTGATGTACTTTGAGCAGCTTTCCAAAACTAGCAGGCATATCACATTGATATTCCCACAATGATGTGTCAAACTGATTTTGTTTTATTGGTTAATGCGTTGAGAAAGTCAAGATTTTTAGGATCTTAATTCTTTTCAGGTTCTTTTGAAAGTTTTGTTGTCTGCCATTGCCTTTAAAGGGTTTATGAATTTCCTTTTAGGGTTCTTTTGAAAGTTTTGTTGTTTACCATTGCCTTTAAAGGGTTTATGAATTTCCTTTTAGGGTTCTTTTGAAAGTTTTGTTGTTTACCATTGCCTTTAAAGGGTTTAGAAATTCCTTTTAGGGTCTTTTGAAAGGTTTGTTGTCTGCCATTGCCTTTAAAGGATTTAGAAATTTCTTTTAGGGCTCTTTTGAAAGTTTTTTGTCTGCCATTGCCTTTAAAGGGTTTACAAACAAATTTTGAATTAGAAAAATTGTGTATAATTTGGTTTTAAATTTTACCTCAGTAGTTATTGTATACTTGATGTCTAAGCTTGATCTGCCATTGAAGTGTGTAATTAACCAACTTACATATTTAAGAGGACATTTTTCCTTCCTTCCTTCCTTCCTTCAAAGTAGTCTGCAGTGACTGAACAGTTTGCAAATTTTCTTACCTAAGAGTGTAGTTTGATTCATAACACAGCTTACTAGGTTGAATTTCCCTACATTGACTTTTGGTTGTGGACTAATAAAACTGACTTTGGCTTTTGCTGGTTAAAAAATTTTGTCATGGCCAGGACCAAATAATTTTCCAGGGAAGGTTGATGGATATACTGCTGCAGTTCATAAGTTTTTTTTTGTTTTTCACAAAATCTCCAGCTTCACGTGCTTGCGCTTCTGTTGCTGAACTTATTTTTTTTAGTTTATTTTTTTACAAATTTTATTGGGAACTTTGGTGTCAATTTAGCCCAATGTCAGGTGGGAAAACATTAAATGGGTTAGTCCGTTTATCTTTATTATATCTACTTATCTCTGGTGATGAAAAGTTTCTCGCGTTATATATCTGTGTTAGGTAAGGCCAGGGAAAGGGAGATGAATCATAGTTGTACTTTAGTAGTATAATTGAATCTTTTTTTTATGTTCTAATTAGAGTTACTTGTCTTTGTCGTATGAGTCAGTTTTAGTGCAGTGCTTTATATTTGGAATTATGAATTTCAGAATCATTTTGGATTTATTCGTAAAATGTCAAAAACTAGTCTCACTTATTTAAGTTTGGGGTCAATATTAGCCAGTGCTATATCATGAAGCAAACGATGTAAAGTATCATGATTATTTTGAATTTATGCCAGCATAAGTTCTCTCTCTCTCTCTCTCTCTCTCTCTCTCTCTCTCTCTCTCTCTCTCTCTCTCTCTCTCTCTCTCTCTCTCTCTGACTGTTTCAAGTTACAGTCTAATTAACTACGGTCTCAGTCATGAGATAAATAAAATACACCATATTCACGATACCAGTATGAGCCTCACGTGACGTCTGCTAAGGTTAGTCTGTAGTGTTTTATCAAAATGAGCATCGCCCAGCGGTATGATTCTAGATATGCAAATTAGGGACTTATGTGTGTACTAGCAAAAGAAAAAGCTGAGCTGGGCTGCAGAAGTCTCAAGATTTTAAGCTGTACCATAGCCTTAGCAACTGCGTTTTGGACATCTACAGTGTGTCAGTCGACCCCCCCCCCCACACAAATACATACATATACATACATATATATATATGTGTGTGTGTGTGTGTGTGCGCCTGAGTGAGTGATTGTGTAAGTGAGAGTGAGTCTGTCTCTCTGTCTGTCCGTCTATCTGTCTGCGTATGTGTGTCGAAACAACAGCAATTTTGTATTAATTTGTCCTTTTATTCA
The DNA here is from genome assembly GCF_040412425.1 of Macrobrachium rosenbergii. NCBI lineage: Eukaryota > Metazoa > Arthropoda > Malacostraca > Decapoda > Palaemonidae > Macrobrachium > Macrobrachium rosenbergii. Next base: position 38,899,323 of record NC_089777.1, read on the forward strand.
TGAAGAGTCACATACTTTTTTTTTTTTGCAATGATGTAATTCTGGCATCATCTCCACGGTCTGGTAGTTTGAAACCAATTGTGGGTCCAAGCGAGATAGTGACCTGTGCTTATTTTTTCAGCATATTCCTTCATTGTAATTTTGTCGATTAAATGTGGTTTAGGTAGTAACTCATTATTTTGTTTGATATTTTTGTCATTGCATGGCGTTTCATATTGTTTTCGGTAGGTTCGAAAACTCAATTGAACAATTAGTGTATCTGTTTATTTGTCCAATGAGGGGAGTAACGTATTTAGTATTGAGAGGTACGGAACAGGATCAGTGATTTTTCTTTTTGAATGGTAAAGGTAAAGTCTCTTTCAATCCACTCTCTCTTGTAAACATTACGTTGAAATCCGTCGTAGTAAAGAATGTGAATTCTGTGTTAGCATATATTTTTTTGTTAGGAGTTTAATTTTGCATTGCTCTTCAAGTTTTTTTTGTGATGTATTTGAATGTTTATTTCTTTAATTTTTTGTCATTTTTGTCTATTCCAGTTCTTAGCCTTCTAGTCTTATGCCGATAGTAACAAACTTTAGTAGGCCTCTCCGAGTTAATAATAGCAATAAAAACTTTGCTCATGTTAGTTATGAAGCAAAAAATAACAATGGTAACGATAATAATAATTGGGACGTACAACAAGATCATTATTGATATTTTTCGTAATTATCAAGTGGGATGGAATACTAAAGTAGCAGTGGCTCACGACACATTTCATTGTTAAAAAGTGAAAGAGGCGAGTATTCATATTTCGTAGACTGTTGAAACAGAGCTGGACTAAATCACTTCCCAATCATGTAAGTTAAAAAAAATAACATAGAACTCTTGGTATCCATATTGTATTTTTATATTGGTGAGGCAAGACAAGACTGATTGCATTTCGAATTTCTGTTAATTGAACATAAAATTCGAGACTCAGGTTTTAATGTTTACTGCATAACACTGTGATTTGGGAGCGTCATATTTCCTAAGCCGTCTAACTTCAAAGAGACAGCAATGATGCATCCAGTGCGAGCAAGTGTTCCTTATTAAACTTGACGATGACAGGAAAGGTAAAAAGTTCTGTTCAAGATCCAGAGATGCGTGCGTCACTGGTTCCAACCCCATCTCTCACAATGAGTTCACCCTAGAGGTGGTAGCTTAGAGTCTAGATAATGCTACTCTAGCAAGTCTTCATGGACTGGATTTGCTAGCCCCATGCCCTTTTCTACCCCGAGTTTACCCCCAGTCGATCACCTACCAGGTACTAACTCTGCTTAGGTCAGCAAAGGCTCAGCCTCTCGTTTATGAAACTAGTCATATATGTGTGTATGTTTGTGTGTGTGTTTTTGTGTAATTGTAATAGCCACAGTGCCCTCTTAACTACTCGAATTCTTCGTGCTTTTTGGATACGTTTGTCACTACAAAGCCTTAGATCCAAGTGCAAGACATTTGAAGTAATTATGGTGTCTGATAGCGGGAAACGAACCCGCGTCCCATAATCACAACGAGGTCAGGTCGGCAACTTTACCTCGTGAATTCGAGAAGTTAAGAGGGCATTGTGGCTATTACAATTACCTATCTATCTGGTAAAAAGTGACCAGTAGATTCAACATATATATTTATACATATATAAAATGAGCAGATCCACAATAATATAAATGTTGGGTCGATAACTGAAATAAGACCGAAGCCTGTCAGTAGCAAGCGGAAGCAGTCTTGGTAAATTATCACCGAACACGTATGGTGTTGTGGATTTATCCCCCATTTGTGGTACGAAAGTGTACTCATATATATATATATATATATATATATATATATATATATATATATATATATATATATATATATATATATATATATATATATATATAATGTTTGTAGGTAAGAGGGGGGGAATGTGGAGGTGGGTGGTTACACTATCAGAAAATACTACTCTCTATACCGTGGTGTGGAAAGTATGGCCTTCTGTCATCCTTCAAAATGTTCTCTTAACCTGAGGCGTAATGTGCTTCCATACACGGCTGAGTGAGGAACACAAGGTGAGAAAAATGGGTGCTGGTCACTTGTAAAATTTCCTCACTCGTTTTTTTTTTTTTTCATTATCTATCGAGGAAGCTTTCTATACCCAAGGAATATTTTAGTAATATTCACGTGTGTACGAGGAATGTTTCACTTGTATGAGATGAGGATTACCTCGTCAGGGTCCTGTTCTTTTAACCACACGGTATGTATGTTCACTGAGGATTGATCACTCATGTTTGAGAGAGAGAGAGAGAGAGAGAGAGAGAGAGAGAGAGAGAGAGAGAGAGAGAGAGAGAGAGAGAGAGAGAGAGAGAGAGAATTGCTGAATTTGTTTTTGGACTTAACAATCAATTTGGCAGTTTCTTTCGTGTATCCTTAATACTTTAATATTCCTTTAGTGAGAGTTATAGGTTGATTGGTTTAGGTTAATCCAACTATGGTCCAGCACGGTTCCTCGTCCAAAGTGTAGTAAGGTGTGAAAAGGACTATGGGGTCTGTTGCAGACCTCTGGAATGGGCAACCAACCGAGACAAGTTAGGCGTAACCCTCATGTGGTCCGTTCTGTTTCCCAGTTTTGTGTGGTGATGTTAACCAGGGGACCATTTTAGGTAAAATTGTGATTCAGCGGTTGTTAATGTTGGGTTCAGTAAGAAAGCAAATTGTAGTGATCTTGTGAAACTGACCATAAAAAAAAGCACAATAAAACGTTGGCTTATGACGGCCGTTCCTTTTTAGCTCAATAGTAAAAAAAAAAAAAAAAAAACTGAGTCTTGTACTGCCAGGCACAACGCATACTGGCTGCATTCAGCTTATTGCAAATTATGTGGTATTATATCAGTTTCCCAGTTAGGCGAGGGGAGGGGTGTAAGAAGTCGGAGAAGGGAAATAGCTAATGCTAAGTAAAAATGAAAGAAACTTTTGGGCGAGTCCACCTGTACTCCTTGATTCGAAAAATCTTAGTGTGGAGTTCCCTGTCGTATGGTTGCGCAGTTCATCCTTTTGTCTGATTACGTGAACTTTAATGGTGCGAATATCCTGCTAATGGACCAGTGTAGTTCGAGCCTGGTCGAAAAAAAAAGATTTAAAAAAAAATGCCGGCACAGTCCTTGGGAAAGGGATAGACTCGCCACCATTGTGACTTGTAAGATGAAAATTTGCATTGCAGGAACGAAGGGACTCTTGCAACGTGAAGTCATTCACTCACGATTGTTTATTTCTCGGGTTACCACTCACAACAGTATCCCAAGGTTTGTTGCAGATTTGTTCGTATTGACATTTAAGTATGCGATTTCTCGCCCTGTAAAGTTAAGTATACCTTAGTTTTACCAGACCACTGAGCTGGTTAACAGCTCTCCTAGGGCTGACCCGAAGGATTAGACTTATTTTACGTGGCTAAAAACCAATTGGTTACTTAGCAACGGGACCTACAGCTTATTGTGGAATCCGAACCACATTATAGCGAGAAATGAATTTCTATCACCAGAAATAAATTCCTGTAACTCTTCATCAGCCGGCCGGGGGAATTGAACTCCGGCCCATCGAGTGACAGTCGGCAGCTCTACAGACGGTCACGATGTAACTTGAGCAGCTGTTATTACTATTTAAAACTCAACGATGTTCACATTTGCCGTTGTGTGAAGAATTTTTATTCCGGGAAAATCTGGAATTTTGGGCTTTCTTTTTATGATACCGAGATCTGCAAGATGGGATCATTGAGAATTTACAGTAGGGATAAAGATCAAGTACTTAATTGGCCCATTAAATGCATCGGAAATATGTTGTGGATACAGCCTCTTAGTTTATAATTCTATTCAGTTTCTTGTTGTTTTTCCTTGCATGATAATTCTTGTTGATGATGTGTCAGGATCATAATGAATTTCACCGAAGTTATCTCGCCTTATGCTTGGTATCTTTGTGTAGTTGGGGCATCTTTGATGACTTATTCGTTCAGTTATTCTTTATATATATATGTCTTGCAAGAAAGAGCAGTTGGCCACGACAAATAAAAGAAAGGGGGGAAGAATGTAGTACCAAGAATTTGATAAATTTTACTGATATTCGAGATTAAAGAACTAGGAGACAATCGCTTCATATTTCATTCGTCTGGATGCAAGTAAAAGGGGGCTAATGATCGAAAATTAGGATTTTGTGGGATTCCATAGGACTCTGTTCCTGTGGCCGGATTTCTGCTAGGAAGGGGATATTAGATGAAGCAGTTTTACGTGACACGAAGTGTAATGACTCTCTCTCTCTCTCTCTCTCTCTCTCTCTCTCTCTCTCTCTCTCTCTCTCTCTCTCTCTCTCTCTCTCTCTCTCTCTGGGTGTGTGTGTGTGTGTGTGTGAGTGGGAAGAACAATGAGGGCTTTCTCTTCTTGGTAGTATGTGATGAAAAAAGCAGTAAGAGTTCGCGCTGTCTGTATAAGAGGAAGAGCATTAGAAGCTCTCTTCTCTCACACTGCTTATTTTGGGGAAATTTTGCGAAGGAACGCGGACTTTGCATTCGCTTACGATCTACAGGCACGAACAGAACTTGAATTAATCGTATCCCGGCATCATAAAAAGCTGCTATCGACCTAATTACGTCGACCGAGGAAGAATCGTATTCTTTATAGGGGGAAGATTCCCATCATAGAAAAAGCTCTGCGTGTTGAAAACCCCAACTCGCCTGGGA
>NC_089777.1:38906536-38936536 GCF_040412425.1 Macrobrachium rosenbergii
CCTGAGAAAGAACGTGCAAGACATGCACGAATCACCTGTATTGTGGCTGGCAAAGGGCATACACGAATTATATATTTAGACTTAAATGAAGTACATACGAACACCATCAAATCTGATAGAGGACCTACCTAGTAGTAATGTTTTGAAGACCGGGCGTTAAGTCCATTCATATCTGATAAAGGACGCGCAAAAATCCAGAATTCAAATACGCGCAAGAAGTCACCTCATATGTAACGACCAAACAGGCGAAACGATCGGCCAGAGCTAAATTAAGGAACAAACTTTGTCGATTGACAGAAAATGAATCTGCAATTTTTCTCCACTGAGGAAATCATTGCGTCTCCCGTTCTCGTGACCTGTAAAATGTTTGACAGTAGATGATGGGGATGGGGTTCCTTAGGGGGTCTTTTTAACCCCAATTTCCTCAACACGCGAACTAGTCCAGTCGTTTACGTAATTCTAGAAGAAGAAGAAGCACACACACACACACACACACACACACACACACACACACACACACACACACACACACACACACAGAGAGAGAGAGAGAGAGAGAGAGAGAGAGAGAGAGAGAGAGAGAGAGAGAGATTAGTGGTAATAAAATGCAAACTGTGTTTATTGTGTAAGTAATATTTAGCCTGAGAGAAAGAGACTACTTCATTCTGCAAAGTACTATACAGCAGTTACATAATGCCTTGGATTTTGAAGAAGAATGAAACAAGAAAGCGTTTGTATGTCGAATATACGTTCGGCATATTGTATTTCAAGTTTACGAAAATAGAAATGGTAGGCATGATGTGTAATACGAATAGCTATAGTCAAATGTTACTGGTTTTTTCGTTAACATTGTTCAGCAGTGCAACCTTCATGAGCGTAATAAAGAATCCCCTATTTTTGTTCCATTTAATCCTTCATAGTTGATGAAAATGCCTTCATCTCACGAATTATTACCGTTAAGCATTTTTGTTGATGTCTGTGGTGGTTATTGTGATGCCAGTTTATAGTGGTCAATGTAAAGTCATTCAAGATTTATACGACTGGTCTGAACGTGCTTTTTTCGGACATGTCATCATGTCGACACAGACTGTATATTATGCCCTCAAAGCAATAATTCTTAAGATATAATTTATGACTTTCCACAAACACGTCAATGTTTATAAATTCCTGGGTTTTCTAGCTTCTTGAAATGAATATTTTGTTTGGTGCTCAAGTACCTGTGTTCGTGTGCCATCTATTTAAAATTATAGGTTAGACCATTGTCGCTTTGCATGAGGGTGATTAGTCAAAAAAGTTATAACAACATAAGTTCATCATTCTTGCGTACCAAGCGGTAGGACCCAGGTAGGGCTGGTAGGCGAGGACAAGCGAATGAACGCGTTCGGTTGTGAAATAATTCTTGTCTTTACCTAAGCAGTGAATTTTATACGTGATAGTGAGATGGCTGTTGTAGTTGCAGTCGGAGTTAAAAAGGGCTTAGCCCCAGCAACCTCATCCCAGAAGACAGAAAACTTTGTGAGAACCGGCACCCCTCCATGTGGAAAAAGCGTGGATTAAATACATATATATATTTTATATATATATATATATATATATATATATATATATATATATATATATATATATATATATATATATATATATATATATATATATATGTGTGTGTGTGTGTGTGTGTGTGTGTGTGTGTGTGTGTACACTATGAAGCATGGAAAAACTGCTTCAGAGTCAACTGGAATAAAATTATTGTTAACGATTATTCTGTCTTTTTTATTCTGCGTTGAAAAAAGCTACTATCATCATGAAACCACCATAAAGTATTGGACATTTGGTTAAGTCCGTGAGGGTTCATCTTCAGTGCTTCATCGTTTTCAAATGTAAAATATAGAACGCCTCAACGAGATTCTTCTCTTTTGATAATCGGCAGCAAGGGGCGAAGATAAGATAGTAACTTAGGTGCCTCGAAGGTTGTACGGTTCATTGTATGCCGCGCGCGGCACACTGACAAGGTCCTATTCAGCGTTCCCACGACCCCCAACTGCGTTGTTCTGAATTTTGCAATCTCTTTCACTTTCACCCGCTCCTAGTGGCCTCTTCCCATATCATGAGGGGTAGAAATGTAACTTGGCCGTTTGATTGAGAAACATTCCAGTAGTGGTACACTGATGTAAAATACAAAGTGTCAATGTTTTGGAATTCACTTCAGTGGATGATAACATGTAACGTTAAAAGAAGGGTCTGGTTTGGCTTGTTTGGTCGAAAGGACAGTAGTATTGGGGGGTTTTTACGAAATTGTTATAATCGAAATTCATTGTGTTATTAATTGCAGTATGATGGTTGCTGTGCATCTTACAGACATTTGTACTTTTGCATAAAAGAGCATAATACTATTAGCCCAAAGATTCTAATAGGGAAAATTGACCCAGTAAGGAAAGTAATGAATACACTATAAAAGAGAAATAAGAAAGAAAAGCAAATGACATAAAAGATAAACAATAAATATTTTTTATGGAGCTTGCAAAATATTGTTGCTGGTGTTATCATGGTCTAGTTCTTGGTATTTTTAGTGTATATTTCTACTTCATTATAATTTTTTCGATTACAAGAATTGCATTCTATTCTGTCCAAACATGCAAAGCAAGTTCTTTGCTTCTCTGCGCATTCCTTGACATTGCACGCACGATGCCACTAATAACAAAATACTATGTCGTTTTCTCTTTCCTAAAGCTTTCACTGGCCCGCTCAATTTCAGGATGTTAATGAGTTTTAATCTCTTGAGTTCTTCTTGAAACAGTGGGTTGATCAGTTATACTTACTCTTCATATTCAGTTACGCGTTCATTAATTCTTCACTTCATATTGGTGATATGTTTTTATTGTGACCGTATTCTGTCACAGTCTGTTGTCGTCATCAATAAATAAAACTTGAAAAAAAAACCCAGCTCAGAACATGATTCTGTCGATTTCATACGTCGCAGAGAGTTGTTGACGAAACTAAAATATTCCATGGTCCCCGAGGAATCATTGTAAATTACAAATCACGCAGTGAACGCGTGATTTATGCTGGCTCGACGGAGATGCAGTTGTCAGCTTGATAAGAGCTGAGGCCCACTGGCAGGGCTTCTATCGCTGACTCCCCCAAATTCCGATAATCATTGTGTTGTGGTTGAAAGTTAGCTTCATTAATAATGAGGCCAATAGATATATTACCTAGTATCTATCTATCTATCTATCTATCTATCTATCTATCTATCTATCTATCTATATATATATATATATATATATATATATATATATATATTTATATACATATATATACTGTATATATATGTTGTGTAAGTATATATCGTTGCTAATTCCTTGGAAGTTTCATGCACAGAGGGTTCATCCATGATTCAAAAGTTGAGTATAGCATTGACAGGTTTTTTATATGGTGAATCCATCTCCTGTCAGGGGAAATGGCTTGTGTTGTGCATATACATATATATATATATATATATATATATATATATATATATATATATATATATATATGTGTATGTATATATGTTTGTGTAATATATATATGTTTATGTAATATATATATATATATATATATATATATATATATATATATATATATATATACACACATACATACATACATACATACATACATACATACATACATACATCACATCATAAGCCATTTCCCCCAACAGGGGATGGCTTCAGGAAAAAAACCTGTCACTTCTACAATCTTACTCAACTTCTGAATCGTGGATGAACCCTCTGTGCATGAAACTTCTCTTGCACAAGAGATTCTTCAGTGTGTAAAACCTCCCTAATTACATAGTGTGCTATTTACCTCTACCTTGCATGCATTCTCTCTATTTCTGGGTATCAAGTCCCATCTTTTCCAGTACTTTTTCATTCCATTCATCTAGCACGTTCAAGGCCATCCTCCCCACATCCCTTCTAACACTTCCGAATTATACACTTTTTTTTTTTTTTTTTTTCAAAACCTACCGTCTTCTCTTCCTTCCACGTGACCAGACCATCTGAAAACGCTCTGATCCATCCTTTCACTCATGGTATGCTTACCTTTTTATCACTACAACTACTCTGTAGCTCTTCATTTCTAACCCTTACACTTGTTACATTATTTTTGTAATGCAGATTTCATCAATACACCGTTTCCATTCTTCCATAACAAAGTACATAGGTGTATCTTCCTGGTTTTTTTTATTTACCCACGCAATGTTAGGTGTATCTTCCTGGTTTCTATTTACCAGCATAATGTTGAGTGTATCTTCCAGGTTTCTATTTACCCACATAATGTTAGGTGTATCTTTTAGGCCTCTATTTATGCACATAATGTTAGGTGTATATTCCTGTTTTTATTCACCCTCATAATGTTAGGTGTATATTCCTGGTTTCTATTTACCCACATAATGTTAGGTATATCTTCCAGGCTTCTGTTTACCTTCATAATGTTAGGTGTATCTTCCTGGTTTCTATTTACTTGCATAATGCTAGGTGTATATTCCTGGTTTCTATTTACCCACAATGTTAGGTGTATATTCCTGGTTTCTATTTACTTGATAATTTAGGTGTATATTCTTGGTTTCTGTTTACTCATATAATGTTAGGTATATCTTCCTGGTTTCTATTTACCTGCATAATTTAGGTGTACATTCTTGGTTTCTATTTACCCACATAATGTTAGGTGTATCTTCCTGGTTTCTATTTGCCTGCATAATGTTAGGTGTATCTTCCTGGTTTCTATTTACCCACATAATGTTAGGTATATCTTCCAGGTTTCTATCTACCCACATAATGTTAGGTGTATCTTTTTGGTTTCTGTTTACCCACATAATGTTAGGTATATCTTCCTGGTTTCTATTTACCCGCTTAATGTTAAGTGTATCTTCCTGGTTTCTAATTACCTGCATACTATTAGGTGTACCTTCCAGGTTTCTATTTACCCGCATAATGTTAGAGATATCTTCTTGGTTTCTACTTACCCGCATAATTTTAGGTGTAGCTTCCAGGTTTCTGTTTACCCGCATAATGTTAGATGTATCTTCCTGGTTTCTATTTACCCTCATAATGTAAGGTGTATCTTCCTGGTTTCTATTTACCCGCATAATGTTACTCTCCTGATACACACCTTCGGCCTTCCCGTCTTGCAAATGCTTTCAAACTCTTTTAGTAGTTTCTGACTCATTTTGTAACCCCACAACTTTACATCTGATTTCTCACGTCAGGTCATCCATACATAAATTAAGCTGCCACGTAGGCATAATAGACACCAGTTTTTAGACTCACTTTACACTAAAACCAGTCAGACTTCCGGCTACATATTCAAACAGAGTATTTCTACTGATTTTATCATAAGCTTTTTATAGGTTCTTGTATGCCATATTCAGCTCTTTCCTTTCAGATTTCTCACATAACTGTTTCATAACAAACTGTTGATTCACTCTCTCTCCTCCTCGTCGAAGTGTACACAGTTCTTTCCTATCAGTGCTTCTGCCACCTTTTTTTTTTCACTCGAATCCTACTGTAGACGTTCCCTGGTGTACCAAGTAACGTTGTGCCCCTTTATCCGAAGAAACATCAATTTTTCCCTCCCATATTTGCAGAACATCATCTTCATCCAGACATACCTTACATATCCCGGTCTGCCTCTCTCTCACACTATTATCACCATATACCGATTAGCTGGTGTTGTCTTAGTCCTCAACCTCTTGAATTGATTTCCAGACGTCCTCAGCAGTCGCTTCCACAAGTATCAATCAGGTTTGCCATTCCTATCTTTCACATTAAACAAATCTTTATAGCACTCTCTCCAGTGACTCATAATTGCATTCACATCTCAGCACCATATAGACACCCAGCTAACTACGACTTCATGGAAGAAAGTCACAAATTCCTTAACTACCCCTCCATGGAGTTGAATCTTTCTAATGTTTAGGAATAGTGATATCCAATGCAGGTTCTCTTGAACTGGAAATTACCGAAAGACTAGAGAAGGCAAATGAAAAACGGGAAGGCTGAATAAGATTCGGAAATCATACACGGTATCCGTGTCTGGATGGAAAGTGCTGAATAACCGAAATGGGTTCCAGCATATGGTCTTATGGCGTAGACATCATACTCAACAATCAGATAGGGCTTTTGATCTTATTTATGTCCAATGTAGCAGTTTTTCGCTGAATCAATTAGGGTTCTACATTCGAAAACAATTCACAGTGATAGATAATACTCTAGTTTTAATGTATCTGTGTTTCGTGACTGTTTGTTGGTACACACGATCGTACACATGATTAATGAGCGATATTGATCATTGTACAGTATCCATGGATGAACAAGCAGCTAAAACAACGATATTTTTGAAAGAAAATATCGTTGTCTTTTTCATTTCGCGTAAACACCCATAACATGCTATCATTTCAAGGGGAAAACTCGGTAGGGTTTGATCAGATTTATCAAAAGCGAGGAAGAAAAAGGACCAGAGTCTTAACATTGAAAAACAAGTAGACCGCTGGGAAGGACTCTCTTACACTGAAGACTAAATAGACAAATCATGAGGTTATAAAAGACTGAATAATAATAATAGTAATTCGAATTCATTAAGCGTTACTTTTGCTATTACACAGCACATAAAAGACAGATATAAAGCCTGAAGTCTAAGCTATCAGGAATTTAGTAATCAGCTGATGGGAATTAGTAAGTAATGTTCTATAAATTGATTAATTTTCCTAATAATGGCAACGATTTGCACTACAAAGGTTGTGACTCCCTCCCCCACTGTCTCATTGTGATTATACATATACATTATATATATATATATATATATATATATATATATATATATATATATATATATATAATTATATATATATATATATATATATATACATACATGTTTATAATGTGTATGTAAGTGGGTATGTTATCCAGATATACGAATAGTTTCATTTGTTAGGATCGTGAATGTAATTGAAAAGCAGTGAGGATTTTTAAGACAAACTTTTCACTTAGTACGGGTGATTTCGAAAATTTTTCACGTAAGTGAATTTAATCTTGATAAGACTCGTTAAAATGTAATCTATTATGTGTGAGATATGATTTTAACTCGCTAATGTACTCTGCACTTTTGGCTAACATGTCTCTTGGTAATATGGAATTTTGTCCCAAGTATAGTGGTAAATTTAATTTTAATAATGGGAAATTTATTGTAATTAGATTTTGAAAAAAAGTGGTGTTTTTGCGTCGCATAATTCATTTTAATGTCAACCGCTATAAATATGCAACTACTTACAATATACAGTATCATAATTTAAGTTGTAATATACATACTTATTGATATGTATATATACATAATATATATATATATATATATATATATATATATATATATATATATATATATATATATATATATATATATATATATATATATATATATATATATATATATATATATATATATATATACATACATACATACAATTTGATTTAAGATACTGCACATTTTAATCAGCTGCATAATTGTAACGGTTGACATTAAAATAAATTATGCGAAGCAAAAACACTGCGGTTTTTTATTTTAAAATGATACCGTTTTTTATCACTTAAATCATCAACAGTCACGCCAGTGTGCAGTGGAGACCAGTTGAAGCTTTTCTGTGCAAAAAAATATATTATTTTGGTTATAAGTCGGAGGTGGTGTGCATATTGGTTATGCAGTATTTGCAGAAATTTTCCTTTTTGAAATAGGGAAATTCCTCCTCTCTCTCTCTCTCTCTCTCTCTCTCTCTCTCTCTCTCTCTCTCTCTCTGGTAAAGGAAAGCAGCCTTATCGAGGAAGAAAAGTCGTGAAAAAGTATACCTTAGTTTTACCAGACCACTGAGCTGATTAACAGCTCTCCTAGGGCTGGTCCGAAGGGTTAGACTTATTTTACGTGGCTAAGAACCAGTTGGTTACTTAGCAACGGGACCTACAGCTTATTGTGGAATCCGAACGACATTATAGCGAGAAATGGATTTCTATCACCAGAAATAAATTCCTTTAACTCTTCATTAGCCAGAGAAAAGTCGTGAGTCAGTGTAAGCCCGATAAATAAGTAGATTGAAGAAGTTGCAACTTTATAACGTTTTTGAGTAGAAATTTGCCACGGAACTTGAAACGGAATGCAGTTTTTGTGTATTGTGCATGAAATATTAAGAATGCTTATAAGTGATAACTGTTTTTTCTTCTATTTCTTATTGACAGTAGTTTGTATTTGTACTTTAGTAATTAGAATCTCTCCGCCTCTCACTTAACTGCCATTTCTTTCCATGTAAGCTGAAAAGCTGGTTCTATTCTGCACCATTTATTGTATTTTAAATGTCCACTGTGGAACCTTTGTTCTGTCTGAGTATGTGCAGACTTACTCAGAATGCAAGCACTGAAGCAGTAAAAGAACTCGTTATGTAATTATACTCTCAGAAACTTCTTGAAGTTCACGTTTGAAAGCAACCGTGCGAGTTCAGCAACTTGATCCGACTCGTTTTTTTTTTTTACGGTAGAAAATTCGAAGCTTGATTATCTCGAGTGCCTTTGATGAAGAGCTCTCTTCACAAACGACATGTTGCTTGTTGCATTGTCTGATGCCGTTGTGCTTCGGACTAATTAATTGAGATGCAGACTTTGTTGCAGTGGTCACAGAGGGCGTTTTATAATGGCCATTATCAACACTATCACTTTTGCTTATTTCCGTCCTTGGGATGAGTGACAATGGCTTTTTATAATTAGCAGTGTCCTCACGATCATGTCTTGTTTGTTATCGCTCGGCGCTCGATGTTGTGAAGGTGCCACCCGGCAGGGGGGAAAAAGGATGCATGCAGTTGGTGTGGTCGCTTCAGTTATCAATCATTATCATCATCATTGTTGAACTGAAGGAGTCGTAAGGAGGAGAGGGGGAATGCACATCGTCGGCTTGGTAGTCCAAAGTTATCGTCATCACTATCATGCACGTCAATGTACTTGTTTGTTATCATCTGTTTGTTGTTGCAACTTGGGTTTGTTAACGGTGTGTCAAGGGTAGGGCGGGGTTGCCTCGCAAGTTCGTGTGAGACGTTATGGTGATGACGGGACGGGAGAGCTCACAGTCCAGACGAGTCATTGGTGTCATAATGGTTGTGCTGCAGGGGAAAATTGTTATTGTCTCTCTCTCACACGACCACCACCACCTCTGCATCCCCTTCCCGCAGTACAAACAAGCCCTTCTCGACGTCCTCAGTTCAGGCAAAGGGCGTCGCAACGCTGTGTTGTTACCGCATCAACATCGAACTTTTGGATGATGATGTTGCATTAACGTTGCACGCTGGCGTACGCAACCTGTCTCTTGTAATTTATTGGGTACCCGAATGTCATTAGGGGACACGGATGACCCCCCCTTTTGTTTTTTCTTGATTGTTATTCAGGGGTAGGACCAGGGATTGCAGGTTCTTTTGAGACTCCCCCACCACCCCCTCTCATCACACCCCATTCCTTCTATCACTGTGAGACTTCCAGTCTCCCTCACTGATGTTTTCTTAGTGGTTTGAAGAATGCGATAGTTGGAAGAGCAGGTTTGCTGGTTGCAGGTTTTTGGAAACCCCCTCCCCATCCCCACCTCAACAGACACACACACACACACACACACACACACACACACACACACACACACACACACACACACACACACACACACACACGTAGGCCTCTAGTTTACATAAAGAAAAAAAACCTCCGCACACCCATCTCTGTTCTTAGCCATATTTTCGTTTTCTCTCTTCTTCAAAATATTTATTCCTGGTTCTTCACTAAAATGATTTAGGGTTGAAAAGTTCGTTTTGAGGTGCAGGTCCCACCTGCTTCCCTCCTTAAAACCCTCGTTGCTTCCATCGCTGTTTAATCTCCATCTTCATTTCTCTCGTCTTTAACAGTCGTCTGCTTTTACATCTGCACACAAGTAGACGCGGAACCCTTGTCACGAAATGTGCGTCAGAAGATGGGTCTCGTCTTTGGACTCACTCAAGCACAGCAAATTAGGGGAGAAGTCGTTTTGTCTTATGGTTTGCTGGTGTTGGGAAAGCTTGTTTGCGAGTTGTTTTGTGAAGAATTCAAAGTTTGGGTTGTTAATGAGCGGAGAGAACTTTGCTGTGAATGTTAACTTAGCTGGGACATTACGGTAGGCAAAATCCGTATAAATGAGGGTAATGCTTCAGTTTTATTATACCATTCATCCTTGTCGCAAGGTATTATTTTTTTGGTGTATTGTTAAGGCTGCAGATATTCCTGTTGTTTTCTTCCGATCGATTTTGTGGCAGATCTGCTGCAGAGGAAAGATGGTTTGTTGAAATTTTAAGAAAACTTTTCCCTGTAGTACCTGTCTGCCTCAAATTTATACGTTGAAAATATAGGTTGCGTGACTTGGCGAACGTTTTTCATTTAACTGGAAACCTGAAAAGATAACCTTTCTGGAACGGCGTTCTGAAAAATCGCAATATTTAGCATGAACCATTTACATATGGTGGCAAATGAAAGCTTTCAAATTGATGTCAATCCTTAGGTAAATTAGGCTGTGACAGTCAGGTCTAATTTGGTTCCGCGTTACAGTTTCTAAAAGTTGTGAAAGTTGAGAAAACTTAGATTGCCCTATTTTATTCAGATTTGATATGTAAACTATCGTGACTCAGATAAAGCGGTTCTTGTAAAATAGGACAGTCTCAGTTTTCTCATCTTTCACAACTTTTTACAAACTGTAACGCGTAACCAGATTGAACCTGACTGTCACAGCCTAATTTACCTAAGAATTACATAAATTTGACAACTTGCATTTTATATATATATATATATATATATATATATATATATATATATATATATATATATATATATATATATATATATATACCGTATGTGTGTATGTATGTATGTATGTATGTATGTATATACACATATATACTATTTCTGGTTTGGAGGAGGATAGCTGTCATGTGTGTGGAGTGACGTCATTGTTACGTGGCATAGCAGCCAAAAATAACTTCTTCGTAAGAACTAAAAAAAATTACTTTATTTCGTATGTTGTATGCGCATCCACTGTCTACTAGGGACAAATGACAGGTGTTAATTTCATATCGATCCTTATGCAAGTAAGGATTTGGCTGCCATGTTGCAAAATTAATAGATAGAAGCTTTACAGGTTGATAATTATATATTCCTGAATAGTTTTTACCTTGAATTATTTTAAAAGTACACAAATGAATTTAAATATCAATATTTTAGTTTTCTCTTTTGATGAAACTTGCAGGATAAGTGCCCTTAATGTTGAGGGTTATTTTCTTGAAACATTTCGGCCTTTACATCTTTGTCTGTCTCGGGGAAAAATAAAATCACAAAATTTTATTTTTCTCATTTTTATTTTTCACTGATTTTGATGAAGCTTTGTAGTAGGTGCCTAAAGGGCGTTTTAATATGTGTCCTAAATATTTTTGACATTGTAAGTTTCATGAAAACTTGGTATTGTAATGCTCAGCATTTTGTTCCTGTTTAAATGCGAAAGATCTGAGGCTGGTAACAAATTTTGAATAGATTTAGTAGTTATGTATAGTAGAGATTTTTTATTTATTTTCAGTAGGTATTTGTATCTTTCAACCTTCCCGCTTTTTAGGCCAGAGGTCAGTTTCGAGGTCGAAATTTTATTTTCATATGATGATGAAACTTGTTATATGATGAAACTTCATAGGTTTTGTTTAATTTGGCTTTTTTATTCAGTGTCGCTAGTTGGATTAATGACTAAGTTTTAGGTTGCTTCTACATTTAAGAAACTGGTTGTCAGAGAAGTGGCTTGGCTTCAGTTTTATGTATAGCCTATATATACAGTATATGTGTGTGTGTTTATGTATATGTATAATAATAATCCTTTCCTCCGAAGGAAACTACGAAGAATGGAAACATGTGAATGAAATTCTGAGCAAAATGAATTTAAAAGAAGAAAAAGTTACACAATGTAATCCAGTGTAAATGCATGGGTTGATTGCATCAAAAGTCAAAGACTTGGCATTGCAGATAAAGCCCGTGAAGTTCAGAGAGTTAATATATCAGCTTACTTGACTAGTGAGCCATACCCAAACATCCTCCGTGGAGGGTTCTATACGCGTATTGACGGCGTGGGCTTATCAGTACGTGTGAAATCGTTTAGAGAGGCTGGTTTGGCTAGTTATCTGAGTGTACGTTGGGTTTCTTTATTTTTGTGTTGTATCGTATTTTGTTATCGACTTTAGGAGTGTTTATGAAATTATCATTTGATAGACCTTTTTGTCTCTCTCTCTCTCTCTCTCTCTCTCTCTGTTTTGCGTGCTGTCACTAGTTGAATGTTATAAAAAATTACACGGTTTCTGACTTCGTAAACTAGATGATCAACACTCTTGTATTAAAGCTGTCAGAGTATCTGTTTGTCTCTCTCTCCAGCACTATACCCTATGATGTTCACTCCCAAGTCTGTCTGCCTGTCTCACTCTTTCGTCTTTGTGCTGTGCTGTTCAGTCCCACAAATGACAGGTTTCTATCTCTTATTTCCGTTTTCACTGCCATTAGCTGGCCTTGGAATTAAGGGAATTTCTCTGTCGTTAATCTTTCTTCAGTTAACAAAATTATTCTTCTCTATTGTATTGTATTAACTAGTATGAGAATTGGCAAATCAGTCTCTCTCTCTCTCTCTCTCTCTCTCTCTCTCTCTCTCTCTCTCTCTCTCTCTCTCTCTCTCTCAGCTCTTCGAAGCTGTGGTCTTGAGTGTTTGTGTTGCAGTGTTCGTGACAGTCTTGATAAATGCTATCAGTGTCATGACGCATGTTGAACATTTATTTTAAATGACGTGATAGTTTGTTGATGCAAGACGTGAGAAAGGCAACAAAGTTACGGCGTTTATAATGTTTCATGATGTTATTTGCGCTGGGAATGTTGTGAATGTTGCCCTAATAACATTTTCCGTTAATTGTTTTATTGTTTATCATATAGTTGCTTTTGGCCGAGTCACTTTACCGATATAGTCTGGGGACTATAGTTTACCCTTCGTTGGTCCATGTGTCTATCCGCCTACGTTTCAGGGGGTTTCAGACAAACGTATAGTGTTAGACCATCGTGGGTAGATGTGCGAGAGGCGATCGTTCTTCTGTTCCGTCTGTCTGTCCATCAGTGTGCGCTTAACTTTTTTCTTCTGTTTTTCCTCAAGGGACTTTTTCAAAAGTGAAATTACCGGTCCAAATTTTTTTTTTATATTTTTGTACACAACTTTAACTTAGGCTATTAATGTTGAATCATATGAGATAGACTTCACATTTGGCATACATGCTCCAAAAATGAGGCCACTTCAGACGACACAAAGTTGATTGACCTTGTGACCTTGACCATGATCCTCATCACATAGATACCTGTCATCTGGGGCATTCGTGGTTCTCAAAAGCGTCTTGCACGTTGAAAACTGTCCACGTTCCCTGCCCTTAGCAGTCGCTCGGATGGTGTCTTCAACATTTCATCAATCAGAAGGCTTTAAGAGAGGCTGGTTAGAAGGGGGCGTGGCTCATAATCTCTTTGGTAGTTCTTTTGGAGTGCTTGCTCTTTTGTGTTTCCTAGAATCGATGGTTTCAGAAGATATTCACTTCAGATTCTCAGCAGGTATTCGAGGGATGAGATTGCTAGCCCCATGCCCCATTCCACGTGGATGCTGCCCATACAGTTGACCAACTTGTAGGTGCATGGTTCAATGCTTAGAGGTTTATATATAATATATATATATATATATATATATATATATATATATATATATATATATATATAGAGAGAGAGAGAGAGAGAGAGAGAGAGAGAGAGAGAGAGAGAGAGAGAGAGAGAGAGAGAGAGAGAGAGAGAGAGAGAGAGTGAATGGTAAATTGGGAGCTCACGTCATAAACGATCATATAACAGAGCACAAGCATTTCTTTATCAGAAGCTTCCGTTGAGCCATTTTTTTTTTTACTGCCCTCTCCATCATTTTTTTTTATGTTGTCTAAAGGTCGCGCTTGAGCGGCAGAGTCAAGGACAGACCATTGCACTAACGCAAAAAGTTCTAGAGAACGGAGATATAAACATTATGATAAGCACCAAGACCCTCTCCACCCAAGCTAGGACCAGAGAGAACTAGGCATTGGCTGCTGATAACTCACCCGTTATGCCTTCTGGGCTCCCCTTAACCCCGTCATCCCTAGCTCAGAGCCAGTAAGATCGTGTTGGCAGTTAAATCCATCAAACAGGAGCCGGCCTGGAGTTCAGGAACACTGAAGTGTGAAGTTCAGGTGAAGCGAAAGAAAACAGGAAAAAAGAAAAAGCTTTCCTGATTTCCAATGAAATACTCTATAAATGTGTACTATCTTTAAGTACAGATGCCGGATATGTTGAATACATTTTCCTTTTGTAATAAAGTTCTTGTATGACAATATAACAACCATAAATACTGTAATCCAGGCATTTAGGTACTTGCAAGTTTGAGAAGATAATTGATGAGTGCTTGTAATAGCCTCTTTCTTCATAAAAGCAACAAATTTAGGGCATATTTTATAAATTTTGAAGAACAGATAGGCAATTCACTTTATTCGAAACATTATCTTTATCAGTTGTTTCATTTGGCTCTTAAATGTACCAGAATCCTTGCAGTTCATTTTTATATATTGATATTATTTATCGAAACTTTTGTTATCCAGTATGATTGTTGTCCATCATCTTTGCTTCGGATACATTGAGAATGTGATTTAAAACTCACTCGCTCACTCTGGTAACTCTCCTGCGTGATTGTGGCACATTGTCGCTCAACCAAGACCCCTTAGAAGCGCCAGAATGTCGGTGGTTGGTTAATCTCAAAGTGAAAATCAGCGCCATTATGTTTTCGATTGACCACCGTGTAATTCTGCATCGTATGCGTAACGTTGATGCAGAAGTTGCAAGGTCGTGTTCATGCTTCCGCGGTTCTGGAAGCATTTGGTCGTTACCGTGGAAAGACACCGTCCTTATCGACTGGATTTGTTTGCATCCGGTCTCTTGTGTGTTATGCTTCTCAAGGCTTGTTTCTTACGACAAAATTTTTCATATTGGTTTCTTTTATCCGAATTCATAAGTTTTGTTTCTACGAATTTTTGCGTTTCACATGAGAGCATGAGTTTTGTATTTATATTATATTTACAGTATATACGTGAGAAGAGTTCTGTTTGGCCGTTGGCGTTGCATTTTCCATGAGGAAAGTGGCTTTATTTATTCTGAAGCTTTTTAAATCAGGAAAGTCTTTATGTTCCCTTTCGTTTTTACGCGTAAATAAGATAAATTCAGTCTATCCATATGTTAAGAATTTTATACGAGAAATGAAATTTTTTACATATAAAGTGTTTCCAGTTTTTTTACATTTGAAATGAGAAATAGATTTTTAGATTTGGTTTTGAATTAAATAAATTATCTTCATTTTTAATTCAAGTGAGAAAAGGAGTTTTATTTACCTGCTGTTTGTATTTTTGTATGAAACTGAGTTTTTTGTACAAATGGCCTTTATAAGGTCAACATTCAAGTTAGCTTATTTCTGCTTTGATGGGCTGTGGAAATCGATTTCGTCTGTTTTCCCTGACTTAGAGCACTCCATTTTACAAGAGCAGGTTTACTGCTCTCTTCCCTCTCGTTATCCTGTTTTCTTCGGGCCTGGGCTATTGCGTTCTCTTCCCATAGGGATTAGATGATTAATGTTGTGAAATAAATTTGGTGTTATGATTTTTGCTTGTATAGTAGTACGATTATTGGTAGTTTGCTTTTATAGTAGTATGATTATTGGTAGTTGACTTATAAGTGTGGTTTATTAGACAAAAGTGATATTTGAATATAAATTTTTTTTAGCTTTTTTATTTTAGATTTTATAATGATGAGATTCTGATGTTTTGTTTATTTCCACAATCTGACCTAATGGGTATGGGCAGTAAATCATTGGTTTTTGGAAGCAGCTGAGAGGTCATTACAGTGAACCCGTGTTTTTATTTGCAGCGGAGATGTTGTCCGGGAGCTAAATTTAGGTCGGAAAATACACGAGACATGCGAGGTCGACCTGTGTTTTCGGTGATCACGATACCGGAGGCCTTGTCTGTTCCTGATTATATGCCCCCCCCCCACTTCCTCTTGCGTAATTTTTCTTCCCTTTAATTTTTCACTTCATGCATACACTTCTCTCCTCCTCCTCCTCCTCCTCCTCCTCCTCCTCCTGCCCTTCTTATACAGTCTTCTCCTCCCGTTCCTCCTCCCAAGCAGTTTGTATGAACTTTCATACTTGGTTTCTGCTTCCCCTTCCGGTTCTTGCATAATTTTTTCCTTCCCCTTTATCCTTCTTTCTACTGCATAATCTCTTCCCCCCTCTTCGTTTGTAAGCCGTCCTCATGCATCCTCTTCGCTTCATTTTCTCTTTTACACTTCTTTTCATCCCCTCCTCCCCCTGCACGATCTTCTGTTCCCCCTACCCTTCTTGCACACTTCCCCCGCTTTCTCCTCGTCCGTTCCATTTTCTTGTTTACCCCTCCTTTGTCTATTTCTTAACCTCTTCCTTTTCCACCTCTTTTTCAGCACATTCTTCTCGTCTTGCACGTTTCCCCTCCCTTCCACGAATCTTATTTATTTCCTTCTATTGTCTAGGTATACCTTTCTGAGGTGTGTTTATTTTTCGCTTACTAGTTTCTTCGCCGCACTTAATATGTATTTTCGGGCTATTCCGTGACGCTTGTTCCCATTATGGAAAATAATTGACCCATATTTAAACAGGAGGAATGTTTTATAAAGAAGAGTAATTTATTTTTCTTGAAATTCAAGTTGTTATACTCTACAGAACAACCATTTCTTGAAATCGTTTAACTGTGTTGCTTTCAGTAGATCGAGAGTATCAAATTGCAAAATTTTGTTGGTTTTTCTTTTTCTTAAATAAATAGTTTTGTCATCAGCTTTTTAACTCAAAGGTTGAAGGGATAAGGCAAACTAATGCCCTTATTTAGTATAGGGGCGGAGAAAGCATGACAAAGGAAACAAAATATTGGGTAAATATGACAGGCACCGATGGACAAAGGTCGACAGACAGACAGACAGACGGAGGAAAAACTAAAGTCCCACCCCCCAGTGTCGAAAGATGTATGAATAAAAATTGTAAACAAATTAAAATGAGCGATAACAATCCATCAAGATGCGTATTTTAAAGGCATGCTTTAGATTAACCCTCTAATTGTGACTGGTAACCGCTCACGAACCTTAAATGTTAGTTGCAAGTCTCTGAGCATAGATTTTTGGCGGACCGACATAGCTTCGAAATGACCTTGATGAGGAAATTCGTGGTGGTCGATTTGGTCAGAATGACAGGGCTACGACTTGAGATTTTGGCCGGCGTGTCACATAAGCATAAATTGACCTTTATTTACATACGATTTACACGAGGCATTCATGTAAAGCCTTCCGTATTTACGTCCGGTTTGCATGAGATTGTCGTGTTTGTCAATTTGGAAACTTCCTGTGGATCAGTTGGAGCCCACGTGGCTTGTGAAGGTAAATTTTTTATCGTTTCTTTATTATTATTATTATTATATTTACTTCCCGTCTTAGTGACTACATGTATTTCGTAACTGCCATGCAATTCACCATTCCTTTATTGGTCGAGTTAATTTATAACTCCATAATGTACAAGTTAGTATTCTTGAGTGGTTAATGACATGTTGGACACCAGAAACTACGAACATGGGCTCTTTATATAGGATAAAAGAAAGCAAATGTTTGTTGGAATACCGATGCTAAGGAGTGATTTGAAGGCTTGAAAACAAGATGGATGTATGTATTTAATAACGGCATATACTGACGAGCCAAGAGTAAAGGTCATCGATGCTGAAACGCTGAATGTTTTACTTATATACAAGGCTGTGTCAGAGTGTTAATACAAGCACAAGAGATGTTGATGGAAACAGAGCACGGTAGCTCAGAGAGTGGGACAGACCGTCTAGCTATTGCGCGTTGTTTACACTCCCAGAAATTCTTCCGTGAGTGTTTGTCATGCCAATCCCGTAGCCCTGGTAAGAGGAGTTGAAGCACACGTTTAAGAAGCACACGGGTAAGAAGCACACGGGCAAGAACAGCCTAGCTTTAGGAAAAAACCGAAACTTGCAACAAACCTTAAGAGGTTTAAACTTGATATGGTGGTATTGAGTAACAGCGGACCACGAGACTGCCGAAGTTAGTGGATGAGTTAAGTTCCCATGGCAATAAATAAACAAATAAATAGATAAAAATGTATAGAGTAACAACCGGAACATAATAAAAACTCCAGTACAGGTGATGACTCAGTGGCATAAAAATATTGACTGAATTCTGCTTGTTAAAGTATAAATACCGAACTTAAATATCTTTGTTCTAAAAGCTCCACAATAATATAACTGTTTAAGGCCCGTGTAAAATTTTACACGAACCTTAAACAGTTATATTATTTTGGACCCTTTAGAACATTTATAAACTTTCGTGATAGAGAGCTTTTTTCCCAATTAAATATCTTTGTTAAGAGCTTATATCGATTTAGCTCTGAAATACCTGTGGGCGCTGCTTTTTACTGGGAACTGTCTTGCATAAAATTGCAGCACCGATAATTGCGACTCCTCAAAGACTTTGTTTTATGTGAGTGCATATTTTGAAATTACCTTTTAGGAAGTGAGCTTATCGCTTCTCATGATATAAGACTGACCAATGCAACGCATTACAGTACAAGTAAAGGAAATTTTCATTCTATGCCTCTGGGAGAGCCGTTTTATCTATATGGCAATTTAATTGTCTTGTCAGTTTGTGTCGCACCGTCAGCTACACACAGATGAAGCAGTAATTTTGTATCTTGCACAGGCCTAAACATGGGGTTATTTTTCTACAGATCCAGTTTTCTAAAAAGTGAAATTGACTTCCACAGAATGGATGGGGTATTATGATGAGTACTTTTACCTAGAGTTATTCGGTTGCCTTTCCGCTGGCTTCTGCCTAAAGAAAAAATAATAAGATGGCGCTAAGGACAGCTTATTAGTGAAATGTTATTTCATTGCTTTTGCGCTGGAGGAAGAGAGAGAGAGAGAGAGAGAGAAAGAACCGGCTCGGAGCATAGCATTTGATTTGTTGCCTTTCTGTTGGCCTCTGAAAAAAATGGGTAGGACCAGGGGTAGGGGAGGGAGGGAGGGAGATTGAGTCCGGCCGTAGACGCAGTATTATTTTTCCCTGAAATTTCGTGCTAGTATGGTATGCTCGTGTCTCATTATCCTAGCTTCTCGCGCCCGTGGAGCTGCCCCACGGAGGTCTGGCTATGAAAGATTTTCCTCTGCGAAATCACGATTTATCGGAAACAGTCAGCCCTGCTCTTCATGTCGAATGACGCACCGTCACGCGGGGCGCTCATGTCTCCATTTTCTCGAGAAATTCCGGAGGTTAGAATAGAATAGAGGATAGAATAGATGACGATTACATTCGGTGCTAGGGGTTTAACGTGGCAGCTTTTAGATTGGTCTCGAGAGGTCAGAAGTGATTGCAGTCGCCTTTGCTTGTGACTGAGGTAACATTTCCCCGAGAATTCAGAAGAAATTAAGATTACATTTGCCTCGAGAAGTGAGGATGCAATCACATTTGCCTTAAAATGTAACAATAGAATTTTCAGTTTACAGTTACCAGACGTCCTGCTCCAGGGAGATCAAAAATAAGTAACATACTCGGCGTTTTTCACTATGACCAAACCACCTGGTGGCTGTCATTACCTGCACTTTTCAGCGCACCTAAATTGAAAGCGAGTGAGCTCATCTGGCCAAATTATTAACGTCCTGTATGTACAGTAGGCTATGTATGCATGACGTGAACTTTTCACTTTTGCGACTTCTTGCGACTTCCTCAGAACTATTGGCTCAGTTTCAAGAACACGTGGCTCAAAGCATATTGGGAATTTTGTTTAATATAGGTGCTAGGCCACATCCAAGGGAAAATAATTAAGAAAAAGCGAATATAGTGTAGTGTAGGGCCGTTTAAAAATCATATGGGGCATGAATAACAAAACTTCCACGAAAGCATCCTTATGTAGTATTGGTTCTATTTTAATTACATGTATGGCCCTTGAAGCCAGGATTGTGCCACGCTAGGAAGTCCAGAGTCTTATACAGGAATACATATGAAAAAGCTACCAAAAATCTGTTTCATTATAATGTTCAATCATCCTCGATTGCAGTTTCAAGTGTGGTTGAATCTTGACCCCAAGGGCCAGGGTTTCAAATTTCACATTGAAACATATAGAAAGACTCTTAATCAAATTCTTGGAAGAGTAGCAAGGTGTATTAGGTGAGCTCCTTGGCCCGTTGGCTACTTGATTTTATGGCTCTCACTTTTCCTTATTCCGTAATATTCATATTATACAGAACTTGACCTCCGATATACATACTCACACAGAATGTTGATTCTAAGTACCAGTCACACACACACACACACACACACGAGAGAGAGAGAGAGAGAGAGAGAGAGAGAGAGAGAGAGAGAGAGAGAGAGAGAGAGAGAGAGAGAGAGAGAGACGTTGATTCTAACTACCAGTGATCAGAACTAATGTAACACCTTACGAAAGCCCCGAAGATAGATTGTGACGTTGCCACTACTAATAACTAGAGTTAAATTACTGCTGATGAATAATACGATGTTGGTGTTATACAGCATTGTATACATTTTGACTTTGAGGAAAAAACGTCAGTTCTTACCCAAAAAGTAATTTATTCTATTTTTTTTCTTAAGTTGGCCGTATAGCAGCAAGGTTTGTAGGAACCTTTTGCTCAATTTACATTAAAGTAAAACTAAGCTTTACTCTTTAAGATTATACTTACTTAACTAGGAGGGTTTTCATATGTTATAATAAGAGATTGTAGTATAATTAGTGTATCTGCCTGTCAAAAATAACTGCATTATTTAAGTAATTTTGTAATTGCATCGTAGTTACATCAAGCACACTATTTTGCTCTTCATTTTCGTACCAAATAATACTAGTTAAACGAGGCGTTCACTATTCGTAGAGTTTTTGACACAAACACGAAAAGTATATCGCTACACGATGCGTTATACATATCATTTATAATGGTTTGCGTAGCGGAATAAGCACAGTTTAGTTTGTAGACTTTTCGTCTACTCCCAGATACAGCAGGAGGGGATGAACTCAGAGCTAATTCCTGGTCTAATGAAATACCACTGAAACAAAAGTCTGCAAACGACAGAGGGCCATAATAAGGCCTGAAGGCCAATGGTATGGGTAAACATTGTCACAAATTCCACACTTTCGCGGAAGACATTATGATAATTGTGAACCCCGTAATTGTCAATACAGGTATGAAGAGATTTGCTAAGGTTGGACGTTGCGTGATCTCGTCCGTTTGCATAACCCGTTATGGTGATGTAACCCGGATGTTAGATAACAAAACGTTATCACGAACAACCATGCTTAAACGTTATGTTTGCCCTGCGCTTCATGAGGCGACAAAATATGTTTGGAAGGCTGGTCTCATATTTTTCGAAAATTGTAATTGGTATATTTCTATAAACCTATTTCAAAGGATAAATTACGTACTTTCATAATCTTTTTAAAAGAAGCAGTAAATTATGTTAGTCAGTTTTGTATCTCGCGGTCATCTAAAGTTTAGAGATATTGTCTGTTAATATCGAGTCATGTGACCTGTCTGTTGATAGAAAAGACGCTCATGTTGTTGTTTGCAAGTTAAATTCCTTGGTGACATTTAAATATGTCTTGGGCTAAAGCCTTGCATAAGCGATATGCTTTCTCTTTTCTCCCTCTCTCTCTCTCTCTGTTTAGTACCAAGACTCGCAGTCTTAATTTTGCAGTATTTCCGAGCTGGAACTGCCGGAGATTATTATTATTATTATTATTATTATTATTATTATTATTATTATTATTATTATTATTATTATTATTAACAAAAACAACCATAGAAGCTGCTATTTGTTTTTGTCAATGACCTACAATGTTGGCTTTTGCCCTAAGCTTGACCAGGACTTTCCTATCCGGTTTTGGGTCACGGGGTCACTGCTGTCGAAAAGGCAATGAGAGGGCGCTCCCGTTGCCCTGGTCGATGTGTTCACCAAACAAAAGGGACCGTAGATGATGATGGCTTTGAGGACGAGCTGTAGGGAAAGGGGGAGGGGATAAGGTATGGAATGTAGAATGGGGAAAGGGGTAGGGAGTAAAAGGAGGAATAAAAATGGAACAAGAAAGATGAGAGAGGAGGATTAAAGGAAAACTGGAGAACGATGGGTAAAGGCTGGAAAGAAGAGAAGAGAAGAGCCAGAAGGATAGAAAAATGGTGACTAAGAGTAAGAAGAAAGGAAGGAAAGGAAAGGGAAGGGGAAGAGGGATAAAGAAGGCGGGGTGAAGCAAGGGAAAGGACTAGGAGAGAGAGAGAGAGAGAGAGAGAGAGAGAGAGAGAGAGAGAGAGAGAGAGAGAGAGATGATGGTTGGGGAAATTGAAGGGTAAGGCGAGGGGTCAAAATGACAAAAAAAAATGAAGAAGTAGTAAAGGTAAAAATTTGCAAGATGAATGTTGGTTAAATGGGAGGAAGAGGTGTAACGTTGGGAGTGGGTTATTGTTAACATGTAGGGGGCGGGGGGACGGGAAGAGGGAGGCAATATGATTGTTTGCATGTATAACATAGGGAAGGGCTGGATCATCTGTGGCTGAACGTTATAGTGTGTGTGTGTGTGTGTGTGTGTGTTTTGTAGACGGCAAAAGGTGAGGGAGGGCTGGGGGAGTGTTCCATTCTTCAGGCTGATGGTGTTTCATGAATGTAGGTTGATCCATTAGGTGAGACGGCAGGCAAATAAAAAGAAACGGAAACGTTGTTCAGGAATTTAAGACTGCGAGGAACAATCTCTGTCAGAAGCTGAACACTACAGCGTGTAATTAATGTTTGAATTGATTTTCAGCTTTCCTTCACGCCCCCTCATAACCTTTGGCAAGTATATTCCCCTAATCTTACAATTTTGTTAAGCCGTTAGAAAATTTCTCTCTCTCTCTCTCTCTCTCACACATACACATATATATATATATATGTATATATGTATATATATATATATATATATATATATATATATATATATACATATATATATATACATATATATATATATACATATATATATCCTGTATATATATGAATATAAATATATGAGGAGAGAGAAATTTTCTTATAGATTAACTATATATATATATATATATATATATATATATATATATATATATATATATATATATATATATATATATATATATATATATGTATATATATATATATATATATATATATATATATATATATATATATATATATATATATATATATATATATATATATATATATATATATATATATATATATATATATATATATATATTTATATATATGTGTGTGTGTTTTTGTGTGAATTTTTATCACATGCACGAGTCACTTATATTCACAAATATTAAGCTACAAATTTCGTTAGATAGCTCGTTATATCGTGGGAGTAACTTAGACTTAGTGGGAATTATAATAGGTAAGTGCTTCTGCATCAGCCAGGATTCGAACCTGGTTGTCACAGAAGCACTAATCGGTTATAATTACATTTATAGCATAGTGCTTGTGAATGTACATAGAAATAAATAAATTAATAGATAAATGAATAAATACATTAATATTTGTAATGGAATCGAGTCTGTAATCGACTAAACTAAATATCTTAAAAAACGCAAAAGGGCATTACAGAAAATACTGATAGCAACCGAGACAGAGAGAAGAAAGGAAAAAAGTGATCATGAATTGAGCAATCCCAGATGTGGGTGCAGACAGAAGGACTCCACAGTGTATATTCCGTATAGCCGAACGTGGAGTCATCATTTTTGCACTGGGCAAAGAAAGAATTAATGGAAATCTTGGCCTCGCCCGGTGACCTCATGCGCACCGTTACATTAACTCAATAACAACCGTTGAACGAAATATGTAGAAAAGTGAACGTGAACATTAATGAAAAGGAGAGCCCATAGAGACAAATCTTGGGAAAATTTATACCAGTTTTGGTATCGTATGACTATCAGCCAGAACCCCATATATATGAGGGTTCCTAGAGCAGTCAGCAGCACGCAGTTTGAAAGTAGGCATGAAGGCAGATAGTGTTGAGGTGGGTGCAGAGTGACAGTAAAAGCCCAAAGTGATTTGTAAACTTGTATAAAAATTTCTGAGTGCCCAAATACTAAGTTAAAATTCTAAGTCCAAGTTTACTGAATTATTTATTCTACAGTGTGCCTTTTAAGATAAAGACTCAGTCACTACTACCCATTAAAGTTGGAAGTTTATAGAAATTTTAAGACGCTAAACAAATGTATAAGGGAAGCATAATTTTCATTGCAACCAAGATTTTAAGAAAACTTTGTCTTTTCCAAGATAGCTGACATCTAGGTACGATAAGGCGAGTTCAAAAGAAAGCCCATTTCAAGCAAGTTTGTTCCTACTTATGTGCAGCAGATATAGCTTTTCCAAAGAATAAATCTGTATAGCATATATGTATGTATATAATAAATTTATGTATTTATTTACTTATTTATATATTTATTTATTTATATGTATATTCAAATTTATTAACCAAAAATTAGCTTGTGCTCAGAGGTAATTAATTATAACTGATAAGTGTCCTGTACTAGCTAGGTTTAAATCCCGGTGGATGCAGAAGCAGTTAACAATTATAATTCCTATTGGGTGTGAGTTGTTCCCAAGGTATCGTGAGTTGATATCTAACACTGTTTGTGGTTTAACATTTGTAAATATAAGTGACGTGATATATATATATATATATATATATATATATATATATATATATATATATATATATATATATATATATATATATATATATATACATATACATATATACATACACACATACACTAGCTGACCAACCCGGTGCTGCCTGGGAAATCTCTCTCTCTCTCTCTCTCTCTCTCTCTCTCTCTCTCTCTCTCTCTCTCTCTCTCTCTCTCTCTTCTTTTCCTGTTAAGATAGTTGCTTCAGTTACACTGCCCAGCATATTTGACATTTTATATTTCACCCGTTCTCACCCCCATTCCTACTGGGGCTGAAATTGGACTTGAAGGGCATCAGGAGTGTCACTGTTCATCTCAGCGACCTTGAAAACTATGGCTTAGACACTACAGCAATATCTGTTATTTTTGACATTTTACTTTTCACCCCATCCTATCGGGGTTGAACTTGGACTTAAAGGGCATCTGGAGTGTCACTATTCTTATCAACAACCTCGAAAAATATGGATTAGACACTGATATCTGTCGTTTTCGGTTATTTTTACATGTCACCACCTTCCCACCCCTTCTCACCCCCCTTCCTATCGGGGCTGAACTTAAAGGGTATTGGGAATGGCACTATTTATCTCAGCGACCTCGAAAACTGTGGATTAGACACTAATATCTGTCATTTTCAGTTATTTTTACAAGTTGTCCCCCCTACCACCCCTTCTCACCCCACTTCCTATTAGGGCCGAACTTGGACTTAAGGGCATTGGGAGTGTTTATCTCAGCTACCTTGAAAACTGGATTAGACACTAATATCTGTCATTTTTGGTTATTTTTACATGTCATCCCCTTTCCACCCCTTCACCCCCCCCCTTTGTACCAGGGCTGAACTTGGATTTAAACGGCATTGGAAGTGTCACTATTTCTCTCAGTGACCTCTAAAACTATGGTTAGACAATAATATCATATCTGTCGTTTTCAGTTATTTTTGTATTTCACCCCTTCCCATCCCCTTCTCACCCATTCCTATCAGGGCTGAACTTGTACTTAAAGGGCATCGGGAGTGTCACTATTCATCTCAGCGACCTCAAACTACGGATTAGACCCTGATATCTGTCGTTTTCTGCTATTTTTTTGTCACCTCCCCCTTCCCACCCCTCCTCACCCCCCTCCCTATCAGGGCTGAACTTGTACTTAAGGGCATCAGGATTGTCACTATTAATGTCAGCAACCTCGAAAACTATGGGTTAGACACTAATAGCTGTCGTTTTTGGTTATTTTTGTTTGTCTCCCCTTTCCTACCCCTTTCCTATCGGGGTTGAACTTGTTTTTGAAGGGCATCGGGAGTGTCACTAGTCATCTCGGCGACCTCAAAAACTATGGATCAGACACTAATATCTGTCGTTTTCTGCTATTTTTACATGTTACCCCCTTCCCACCCCCTCTCACCCCCTTCCTATCGGGGATGAACTTGCACTTAAAGGGCATCAGGAGTGTCACTATTCATCTCAGCAACCTCGAAAACTAGGGATTAGACATGAATATCCATTGTTTTCAGTTATTTTTATTTGTGTGATAATCATAGTCAATTAAACTTGTAATGAAATAAGGTACAGTAAATCAGATAAAGCAAAAATATGGCAACGCTACCTACGTTGATGTCATGAATTGCTGGATTTGTTTATTTTCATGTTTTTTTATGCTTATAGTACAGTAATTATTATTTTCATTAAAGAAGATGTACAGTACAGTACTGACATAGAGAGAGAGAGAGAGAGAGAGAGAGAGAGAGAGAGAGAGAGAGAGAGAGAGAGAGAGTTTACGTCATCACAGAAAAATTGCAATTTTCACTTTTTTCTTAGCGTTATTCAGTACCGAGTAATTACGAAAAATATGTTTAAATATGAGCACTCGAGTACTCAGTCGAGCCACATAGTTCGGCCTAGGGTTTACGAGTGCGTGAATAATTTTTTGTACGCCTGTTTGTGCATCTGTAAATAACTTCAACGTGCATGTATTATATATCATTCGAACTGCCATTCTTTGTACTTTATCGTGCTGAACGGCAAAATGTAAAAATATCAACGTTTCTATATAAAAATCTTCAGCGAACAATTGACTTTACATGAAAAAACAAAACTTATGTCTTTGAGCTTCAATTGCTCAATCATTTACTGGGGACACCTATTGATTTTATTAATGTATATATAGGAAATTTATTCCGATTTCCATCGCAGTTTTCACTTTTTTTCTAGCACTATTTATTACCGAGTAATTACGAAAAATGTCAGCGTATATATATATATATATATATATATATATATATATATATATATATATAATATATATATATATATATATATATAATATATATATATATATATATAATATATATATATATATATATATATATATATATATATATATATATATATAATATATATATATATATATATATATATATATATATATATATATATATATATATATATATATATATATATATAATATATATATATATATATATATATATATATATAATATATATATATATATATATATATATATATATAATATATATATATATATAATATATATATATATATAAATATATATATATATATATATATATATATATATATATATATATATATATATATATATATATATATATATATATATATATATATATATATATATATATATATATATATATATATAATATATATATATATATATATATATATATATATATATATATATAATATATATATATAATATATATATATATATATATATATATATATATATATATATATTTAATATATAATATATATATATATATATATATATATATATATATATATATATATATATATATATATATATATATATATATATATATATATATATATATATCACAGTATATACGCATTGAACGCCGTAGTTCGGCCGGAATTTATGCATACGTAGATAATTTTTTGCACACCCTTTGGTGTATCTGTAAATAACTTCAATCTGCGTATATTATATATCATTCGAACGGCCATTCTTTGTACTTTATCGTGCTGAACAGCAAAATCTAAAAATACCAACGCTTCTATATAATAATCGTTGCCGTATATTTTCTTAGAAAAAAAAAGTTTGTCTGTAATCTAACGACAATTGCTCAATTTGAATCTAACAATACATACATCCTTCTTTTGTGCGTTTTATAGGAAATTTATTCAGCTTTCTAATACCACTTTTATTTTTTCCTATCTCTATTCCTTACTTAGGTACGATACGAAACGGCTACATAAGGTACGATACGAAACTTCTACTTAAGTAGGTTGAAAAATCTGACAATTGCACTCCGTAAAAACTTAGCATTTTTAATCGGTAACAGCTAATTAGCAAACACATATATAACAAAATGATTGCTTCCACGTGAAAGTTCAAACATTTCCACACAATTTACGTATAAAATAAACTTCCTAAACCTAATGATTATATTTTTCATGATTATTTCAAAAAAATATCTACGATTTTCCTTTAAAATTTCACGTTCATCACGTTTTTTTTATTATTTCTAAACCATGCAAAGATTTTCTGATTGCTTTAGGACAAAATTCAATCATCTGCCGACATCATAAAGGACAAAATTCAATCATCTGCCGACATCATAAAACAAACCAGAAGCCTATATCAGTTACAGTTTGGACGTATCGATTTTTACAAAGAAACTTCTCCGCACGACCCCCACTTTTCCCTCCGCGCGAGCCCCACTTTTCCCTCCATGGCATAGGAACCCCTGTAAGCGTGGGAGGGTTAAATTGGTTTAGTACGATAATTGAGGGTATATTTATGTTTGAACTATCAAATTAAGCAGTGAAATGTTAACCCTTAAGGGATGGGCTAATTATATATCATGCAACCCCCCAGACCAGCCAAACTATAAGGTTGGCCAATTTAAGAAAAAACACATCAGTGGAAAGCAGAAGATATGCAAATGCACATGCTGTAAGAAAAAAAATTCTAAAAAATTTTCCCTACCTTCCACAGAAAGTTGAAAGTGACTATTTACAACCCAGTGTGGGGCCTCTTTCATGGGGCCTGTTTGACAAAACACTCGTAAATTTTACCAAGTTATACATGTTTTTCCTAATAATTTATTTTATTTTAGAAAATTATAATTACAGCTCAGACAGTATCATAACAGATAAGAAATAAAATCAGTAACAAATTTTGAGCATATTTGTTTTAAAGTATTTGTGTAAATTTACTGAAACCGGGAAAAATGTTTTTTTAATATTTCTTTGCAAAATTATAATTATAACTGACATTATATTGTAAAAGATAAGAACTAAAACCAACAGTAATCCCGGGTACATGTACGAGCAAATAAATAAGACGTCATGGGAGAGAAAAGAGCAAGACATTTCCCCCTTCAAGGCAAGAACAATACTAAATCAAATTCCATGAGATGCCCACGAGAGCTGAGTTGAATTCTGAGTTGAATTCTTCATTTATGGGCCATTGTTGCACTTTCCCTCGATACAGCCAAATCATGGTGGTTTCAATACTCCTCAGAGGGGATCTGTCCACCACCCAAACGCTGTGAATAATTAGAATAATTACTCTTACCTCTCTTGAAGCAACTTAGACTCTGGGTACAAGTCTCAGGCCCGGACTTAGCAAATAACTCCCAAAGGCAGCTATAAGAAAAGGGTGGACCATTTATAAATTAATAAATGAAATTAAAAAGAAAAACCTATGATGTTGTTTTCAGTCAAGAACCCGAACCTAACAATCTATCCTTAAGTAAAAGCAACAATTGACAAGGTTCCTTGAACACTTGAATGCCCAGGCTGCTCTGCCCTTGACACACCTACCTTAAAATCAGTTTAAGAAAGAGAACTGATTAAATATATATATTTATATATATATATATATATATATATATATATATATATATATGTATATATATATACATATATACACACACATACATATATATAGCCATTATTATATATATATAATATATATATATATATATATATATATATATATATATATATATTCATATCTAGCCATTATTTTTTTTCAAATTCTGATTCACGATTTTCATATTCACT
>NC_089777.1:38941536-38964036 GCF_040412425.1 Macrobrachium rosenbergii
TGATTCCCGCTATAACGACTTTCCTTATTTACTGATTGTGACTTTATTGACTTGTTTTTTCCAAATGTCAGACTCAAGTTTAACTAGCTTTAGGTATTGCAGCAAAGGCTGCAATATGCATTTGACTAAGGAATCTTACACGACTCACATTCTGTCTGCACGGATTGTATGGGACAAATATGTTCAGAAGCCTTATGATGTAATGAATGTGTAGACTGGGACAGTAATAAGTGGAAGACTTGGCAAAGGTCAATGTCATACTCCCCCAAACCTGGGAGGAGTCAAACTGATAGACTAAGGGAGGCCGGTGGGGTCTGCCCACAGGTAGTTGATTGAACCTGTTGTTGAATCCCAGGTTGCAGCCAAATGCCACTGGAAAGGCATATCCCTGAACATGCATCATCTTTCATCTAGCTCAGATGATTCTTCTCCAAGACGCCAATGGTGTTTTGTGGATGAATCACGTCCTTTGAAAAGGTGTGCGGGTGATGTGTCTCATTCTCCTCCAGTACTGTGTAAGAAATTTGGGACAGTCTGGAACGTTTTCCTTCTGTTCCTCCCTTGGTAGAGATTCAGAGAACGGCTTCCAAGTATCCTGCTTCTCTTGAGCACTTTTCGTCTAAGGCGTCTTCTTCTGAGCGTCCTGCAGTGTTGGAAGCTCCCTTGACTGCCGAACGCTTGGTTTCTTCCGAGCGCCTGAAATCATCTCAGCACTCGTTGGCTCCTTCTCGTGCTGCTACATCAGAGCGCCCATCTTCTGTAGAGTGTCACAGAGCTCCCGAGCCCCCGTCTTCGCCCGTCCACTCTTTGATTCATGGATTGCCAACTAAGATGAAGCGCCCAGTGGCGCCTGATCTTCTGTTGGTGCCAGAGTGTCACCGTGCTTATGCTGCCAACGCTTTGATTCCTTTGGCTGTTATTGTTCCCCTAGCAGTTGGGCATTCTTTTGTGTCTCGAACTTCTGCCCTCAGGCTTTACCCTCTTCTAGCAAGCAAACCCCCCAACCTATGGACTTGGCTTTGTCTCCTGTATCCTCGGATGAGGAAGAAGAAGTTATTGTTCAAGACGCTCATCCTTCAGCTTATGCATCGCTGCTAAGGTATCTTCTTGCTACCTTCCCAAATTCCTTTTTGCCTGCAGCTCCTTCTTTGCCCATGTCGACTTTTCTTGGTGAGTCACAGTCTTCCGAGTCTTCAAGACTACCCAAGTTAGTGCTTTCTTCTTCTGCCAAAAAGCCTTCAGTGTTATTGAGGGATGGCTAGCGGAGAGGAGAGAACAAGGTAGAGCCATTTTCAGCTTCAGCCATTTTCAGCTTCCCTCCTTCTAGATTGTTTAAGAGGAAACAGCACTCTTATGCCACAGGGGAAGCTCCTTCCCTTGGAGTTTCTGCCTCCTCCCAGGGTGACTTCCCTGGATTGAACGATTCCTCATGTAGATCTGCCTTTGCTTCAGCGAAGATCATGCTCAGTTCGACAGAGCTGTCATACCTTCTTAAAAACTTGTTTAAGGTGTTCGAAGTGTTGAGTTTTCTCGAATGGCCAGTGGGCTCTCTTACCCTTAAGGTTAAGGACTGCTCTACTATTCCTGAAGATAGTGTTGCAGACTTGCTGGGGGTCCTCTTGTGTATTGATAAAGGAATCAGGGACGGTTCCCAGGAATTAGCTTCCCTTTACACAATGGGAGTTGTAAAGAAGAGAGAAGTGTAGTGTAGTGTAGTGTTCCTACACCTCTAGGGGAGTGACTCCTTCCCAGAAGTCAGCCCTTCTGTTTTCCCCCTCTGGATCATCATCACCTGTTCTCGCAGGCTACAGTTCTGAAGATTTCTTCGGATCTTCAGAAGAAGAATATGCAAGATCTTCTTGCCCAATCCTCTCTGTGACCTAAGGAGGTGCCCACTCATACCTCCAGGACAGTCTCCCTGCTGCCGACTTGACCCTTTTGTGGCAGCAAACAGAGATCCCTGTCTAGAGCCTGTTCATTCAGCAGATTCATCTCCAGGGCCATTAAGAGATCCTCATCCCGTTCTGGCTCCCGCAAATGAGAATTTTGTCCTCCGAACTTCTGTAGGAGCCAGGCTCCTTCTCTTCTGGGAGAAGTGGAGAGAGAGGGGGCCAGAGCCCTGGATTGTCAACATTCTGAGGGAAGGCTATTCTATCCTCTTCAAAGAAAAGCCACCTTTAAGCAGCTGTTCAATAACATTGTCAGCGTACTCCAAAGGCTTGAAGAAGTCTTTGGCCCTCTCAGAAGTGTCGCCCCTTCTCAAGAAGGGGGTGATAGAATTAGTAGAGCATGTGGGCTCCCTGGGGTTCTACAATCGGCTTTTTGTGGTGCCCAAAGCTTCAGGAGAGGTGGAGGCCTGTTCCTGGACGTCAGCACATTAAATGTCTTTGTTCAGAAGACAAAGTTCAAGATGGAGACAAATCGAACCGTCATGTCATCCATTCGCCATGGAGACTAGATGACATCTATAGATATGCAGGATGCGCACTTCCATGTCCCAATACATTGGGAATTGAGGAAGTGTCTGAGGTTCATGTTTGGGAACAAAGTGTTCCAGATCCGTTTTCTATGTTTCGGGCTATCGATGACGTCTCAAGTGTTTACCAAAGTGCTCGCTCCCTTAGGAAAATGGCTCCATCTGATTGGAATCAAAATCTCCCTTTACTTGGATGATTGGCTGCTTCGGGCCCAATCGAAAGAGAAACGTTCAGAGGACCTTCAAAAGACCCTTCTCCCAGCCCAGGAGCTGGGATTCATGATCAACATTCAGAAGTCTTAGTTGATTCTGTCACAATGGATTCTTTATTTAGGGATGATAATAGACTCAGAGTTTTCTGGTTTTCCCTAACCGAAGAGAATGCAGTCTTGCATCAAGATAGTGCACAGATTTCTTCTTCTGGACCAGTGCTCCTCCAACGAATGGATGAGTCTTCTCAGGACATTATCGTCCATAGAACAATTCATACTCCTGGGCAGACTTCATATGAGACTGCTCCAATTCTTCTTAAGAATCAGTTGGAACAGGAAAAAATACCCAGAATCAGTTGGAACAGGAAAAAATACCCAGACTCTTTCGTGTTCCAAGTAACTCCAGAGATAAAAGAGGATCTGCGTTGGTGGAGCTTAGAAGGAAGGTTGTCTCAAGGGAAATCTCACCTTCTGTTGAACCCCAACCTAAACTTCTTCTCAGACACATCAAACCTAGGTTGGGGAGCTGTTGGGAGACAAGGAAATTTCAGGGACCTGGTCTCCAGAACAAAGAAATTGGCACATAAATGTCAAGGAGTTGAAGGCAGTTCATCTGGGGTTACAATTTTCCAAAGAAGAAGTGTACAACAAGACAATCACAGTGCACTCAGACAGTATGATTGCCCTGGTGTATATAAAAAACCAAGGAGGGAATACACTCTTTCTCCCTTTATGAGATGGCAAGGGATCCTCTGCTTTGGGCAGAGTAATTCAAGTCAAGCTTCCTACGTGCTTCATTCAGGGGAAGCTCAACCTTCTGGTGGATGAGCTAAGGGACCGAAGACAGGTGTTACCCACGGAGTGGACTCTGGATCCTCATGTTTGCTCGGATCTTTGGAAGTTGTGGGGGACTGGTTATAGACCTGTTTGCGACTTCCAGAAACCATCGTCTCCCTCTGGACTGGTCAAACAGTCACCTTTATGCGTTTCCCCCCTTCAGCATGATAAGGCAGGTGACCAACAAATTCCAAACTCACCAAAATCTGTCAGTGATCCTAATGGCCCCCTATTGGCCACTGAAGGAATGGTTCCCGGATCTTCTCGACCTCCTTGCAGACTTTCCGAGGTTGCTACCTCAAAAACCTCATCTGCTAAAACAACCCCACTTCTGGCATTTTCATCAGGGATTGTCTCCTCTGGCTCTGACAGGATGCAGACTGTCAGGGTTGTCTTTTCAGACATCTATAAAAACTGACAGGAACCTGTCATCCTTTATGATCAAGGGTTATAAGACCATGTTAAGCTCTGTCTTCAGACACATGGGATTGGACCTTTCCCCTAATCAGGATTTATCTGATCTAATTGGATCACTTGACATTACAAGACAGAAAGAGGTAGCAGTAGTGCCATGGAACCTGGATGTGGTCCTTAAATGGTTGAGCCTATGCATTCGATTTCCCTGAGAGATCTAACTAGAAAAACCCTCTTTCTAGTCGCTTTAGCGACTGCAAGACGAATCAGTGAGGTCCATGCAATAGACAAAAGAGTGGGTTTTTCCTAAGAGAATGCTGTCTGTTCCTTCTCTTTGAGATTTCTAGCCAAGAATGAGTTCAGTTCCAATCCATGGCCTCGTTCCTTTGCAGTATATATATATATATATATATATATATATATATATATATATATATATATATATATATATATATATATATATATATATATATATATATATATATATATATATATATATATATATATATATATATATATATATATATACAATATATATATTACATATATACTGTATATACTCTATGTGTGTGTAGACCTTAAGAAATGAACTATTTTCATCCCCTTCTTGGTACTATACAATTATCTGATTTCTCATAACTTTCTACATTTATTAGCCTAAGGTCTGTGTTACTTATCACCCCATAAGTTAACTATTATATAATCAGACAGCTTGTTGCTTTGGGACCCAGCAGATTTTGTGGTCTTCATTTAAAAGTACTTCGGTTGTTATTATTATTATTATTATTATTATTATTATTATTATTATTATTATTATTATTATTATTATTATTATTATTATTCAGATTAATCATTTATTCTTACAGAACAGGCCCAAAGGCCATGAAATGACTTAACAGTTTCTCTGTAATGGATGACCTGTATGTCAAGCATGGAAAGACTACAGCAGAGAATGTTTATGTCAAAAATCAATACCTAATGGATCAGCACATAATACCATTGCATTTAGTCATGCACATAGAATTATGTGGTTGGATGGTGTATATGAATTGTAGATTATGCTTCAGCAGTCAGATTTGATCATGTAACACTAGATAGCGGAAATCTTGATGTTGTCACATTAGGCTATCCTTTTATTTATATAATTTGTCTATCTTGTTTTATTGTATCAAATTAATGGTGTTTTGCTCACTTCATTCTTTTTCATATGCTCTTTCCTTTTTGTCACAAATGGCCATTTTACTGAGGAAGCTTGCAGGGCAAGTCTAAGGAATTTCAGCTTGCTTCATAGAAATGCACGCAATGTACATTGAACATTGTCATCATATAAACAGTCAGAAATGTAATCATCTTATTTCTCTCTTTCAGATTTGTACCAGATTAACATGGCGTATGCTTATTGGAAGTCTGGAAAAAATGGAGATCAAGCTGTGTTTGATCTTTTCTTCCGTAAAAATCCCTTCTATGGAGAATTCACAATATTTGCTGGTCTGGAAGAATGTCTGAAATTTTTAGAAAATTTCAGATATTCAGAATCAGGTGAGTACAGCGTGTGTGTTTTGCATGGCTGTGCAGGCAGGCTGAACGGCTCTGCATCATCCCTCCATCCCCGGCTGAATCACTCTCTGCCTTTTTCTTTTCATCTGCTCCTGTGGTCTTTTCCCATCCAAGCTCTCCAACTTCTCTAGCTTTGTCGTGATTCACTTATCACCTTTCATTTAAGACCAAATTCTAATGGCAGGCCCTGTGAAAGTCTAGAGGTGACTGAGGTCTACATAATGCTCTATGCATTTACTTCAGGGGATATTGCATGTTCTATATTTTTCTGCCATATGTAACATTTATGTTGTTTGTCGTCTTGGCAAAATATAGCCCTAGGCATTTTTCTTATGTC
Organism: Macrobrachium rosenbergii; assembly: GCF_040412425.1. NCBI lineage: Eukaryota > Metazoa > Arthropoda > Malacostraca > Decapoda > Palaemonidae > Macrobrachium > Macrobrachium rosenbergii. Next base: position 38,947,370 of record NC_089777.1, read on the forward strand.
TCAGCTGAAGATTAATTAAGCGGTTTATTTGTTAATTGGTGGTTGATTTGGAGTAAGCAGGCTTAGGCCAACATGGGCCCTTTCCTGAAGGCACCCTGTAGTGTGATGAAATGTTCAGGTGTACAAGGGGCTTGGTTTGGACCTGTGGACTCTGCCTAGCCAACAAAGATTATCTGTTGATTAAATGCTTGGACACTATATTGTTGAGAAGAAAAATGCCCCAAAATTGAAATGCCATGTAATCTTCTAAGTGATGTTTACCCTATACTGTACTGTAATGAGTCTTGAGCTTATGTAATTAACCCTGACCGTAGTTGTTATTCATTGTAGTCTAGTTAGTTTGATGCTGTATTGAAATGAAACCTGTCTTTACTCAGATGAATTACTCTCTTCAACTGCTTGTTAAGTACATTTCTGTTTTTTTCACACTGAAGATATCATTCTGAGTTTTCTTGTAATTGAAGATACATTTAGTTAGCACGTAATGGGCTGTTGGAATGTTGTATCCCAGCAACCTTAGTGAAGATCAGATCCTAAAGAAAGAATAAAGATAAATTAATAAATATTCTCAAAAAACTTTTGTAAGCATATGTAAATTGAAAATCTTGTATGGTATTTTTTTTGCTGGAGTAGACTTATTTGTTATTATTATTAACCTTTCAGTAAATAACAAATCCACCTCTTTAGTGATGAAAGATTAAGAATGTCAGGGAAAACAGAAACAGGAAGGAAATTCCAAAGAATCGCAATACAGGGGAACAAGTCACCAAACTGTAAAATTGATTTGCTATAGATTTTAATTCATGAGTACAGTAATATATAATGGGAAGAAGCAGCTTTGCTGCAGAGAGAAAGCTCTTGAGAAGAGAATAGGGCCTGGTTTTCTAAAGGAAGGAAACTAAAGGTGGAACACCCCAAACATTAGAGGAGTATCTAAAACTGTGATGCGTAAAGACTGCATTAACTTAAATAACAAGATGAAGAAAAAACTTTAAAAATCCAAACAAAACTAGTTTTATAGAGGTAGATATTTAGTAATCAGAGCTTTGTAATATTGCCTTGGCAATTTCCAGGAAATGTGAGCAACCAAAATGTTGATGGACATGAGAGGTTCATCCAAGTCAAAGAAATATATACTGTAGTACTATATAGGAGAAAGAGAAACGGGTAATAAGTAATGACTGTGTTTTGGAAGTGTTGAACTTAAATAAGTTTAGAGGGCTATACTGAGGTAGGATCACTCTGAGAGTTGATAGAAGAAGCAAAAGAAAAAGAATTAGGAGCAGTGTGAGATTTCATTGTTCACAGGTGATTTCTAGGTAGTAAACAAAGAAGAAATATGGATGGTTGATGAATCACTGGCAAAAATATGGATTTGAGTTGTAGATTGGAGGAGTGTCAACAAAAAAGAGGAAGAAAAGAATAGGCACTCTACTGCAGATATTTTGGTTACCTCAGCAGAAATCAAGTACAGTACCCTAATACTTATGCCACTTTAATCTTTCAGATATTCAATACCTCAAGGAAACCATGCCAGACACAGTGGAACCAGAATTTTTTGAATATTTGGCAAACATTACCACCGCTGATGTAAAGATGTATGCCATTGATGAGGGAAAGGTCGTTTTTCCAAGGTAGGTGTTTTCAGTGGTTCTCATATAGAAGTATTTGCTGTTATAGTCATTTGTTTGTTAGAGTACATGTGCTGTCATGTTGCCCATCACACAAATGACCCATTACTGGTACATGCATACTTGCTAGCTCAGCAGTAGTCACACAAGCAGTCTCTTACACTTCCACTCTTATTGATCATAGTCAGGGTATTTATGTAAATGTATATTTCTCTGTATGAAGTGCTTTAACACACAAATTTTACCTGAATATTTTCCCCAGTGAGAGGTATTGCACTTATAGTGAAAATAAATCAAACTAAGCAAGAGAAATTATTGGAAAGTACATGCAGTTCCACTCCTACCACAAAACACTTATGCAGTTTATGAGAGTAGTGTGAGTAGTATAGTGTGAGTAGTACTGTTTTAGGCATGAGTTGGGGAACATTGTGAAATGATTTTTGTAAGAAAATATGTCAGTCAACTTGGAAATGAAGATCGAGGGGGTTTAGTTAGAATAAAGACTGTAAGGTTATGGATGTTACTTTGGTAAGTGAAAACTTGAGTAGATATACAGACATTGCATTGTTTGTTGTCTTTGATCATTGTATGTAAAAGTGTTCTTTCTCTGAATCCTCCAAGAATCTTGAACCACTCACCAAGTTTTTCCAGAGGTAATAATTCATCACATCAGTAGGGAATGACTTTGCAAGCATATTTTTTCATTTTATTTTATTTTATATTTGGTCTTTATTTTTTCCCCTCTATAAGCTTTCTTACAGTAAAAAATATTGTAAAGGTTGTCAGTTGGTTAGTGTACTGGGTAGTCATTTGTATGTAGCATGAAATTTCTTTAATTGTTGCTGGGCTAATTATCATTTTAAACTGTACAGTGAATGTTTATTAAAGTTTTTTAATTTTGTAAGTTTAAAAGGTTTTGTCTGTACTGATTTTTTCTTATTATTTTTTCACCTAAATAGCATAGTCCTAGGTGCTGTACATTAATACTAAAATTTTGAAGTAGGAAATTAAATTTGTATGTATATATTAATATTCTGCTGTGCACTACAGTATATTGTATGGGAGCTCTAATTCAAGGTTCCTTTTTCTCATATATTGAATGTGCTGTATTGCACAGGAATGTGAAAAGTGTTTACCACATGGTAACTGAGATGAGATTAGACAGAGTCTAGTCAGTTACTGTTTTGTCACAAGAAGAATCCTTTTGAGGATGGTTAGACATTTATGGCATTGTTCTTTGAAGAGAATGTTTTATATTAAATCTTAGGATGATTAAAGTTGCTGTGATTTTTGTTTCTGATGCACTCAGAAAATGAAGTGAGCTACGGTCATCTCCCTTCCCTTACAAATGAGTCCCAGTCTCCGCCTTCTGCTTCCCCTTCTTGTCATCCGATTGGCTGGTCCCTTGTTACAGCTTTATTGGGAAATACTCTTTAATTGGTGAGTAAGGTTTAGAGTGGAATGATGTACTCACAAGAGTTTTTATAAACCCTGTTTTTCTGCATCTCATTTGAATAACAAAGGATACATGTAAATAGAGTAATACTGTACTGTATATACTTAATTACTGTATTAAAGTTACTGCTTGTACCAATATCCCACTGTCACCCTCAGTTCATTACTACTGCATGGACTTAAAACTTGTTGTTTATGAGGTTTTTTTCGTGTGTTATAGAATTAGACTTTCTTTGGAAATTATGAATATAATTTAGTCTTACAGAATTCTTCTGTAACATTAATTACATTTGGATGTATTTCATGGTAATGAGGTCTTTATCTCTTTAGGGATATATTACTTCAGTACTTTGTTTTTTAGTATGTAGGGCTTTTATAGGATTTTAAATAGCAGTTTTATGTGGCGCAGTTGCATAAGAACATTTAATTTTGTTGTTTGGAATAGGAATTTGTGTACTCTTGATGCACTTATTTTATTATTGTGTAGCTACCATGATCTTCATCATGCCTAAAATGTTTATTGTATAAAGTAGTTTTGTTTGAAGTTAGTTTCAAAAATGTTTGTAGATTATATAAACAAGAACCTATAGATTGCTTATGAAAGCAAAAGGGAATGGCATGTCTTATTCTCTCCAGCTTCCTTTATCCTATTTCTCATAATTGTTTAATGTCCTGTTACTTAGTAAAAACTACAGTAGTTATTTTGAGAATTTTTAAAACGTACTACCCCATATGCACAAATACACCAGCCAACTGTGAATTTGTGATTAAGAAAAGGGATGCCCAGACATCATGAGCATACCTAAATAAGTTAGGATGAGAAAACACTCATTGAGACTGCATTACAGACTAACAAACACAACACACACACACACACACACGCACTACTGACTGAAAAGCTGTATGCAACTGGTATTTTCAACTTTATTGTTGCATATATTGTTAGTTGCATGACTAGATTTTTACTCTACTGTTTTTAGAAGTGTCTTTTAGCAAGGAAGAATAGTACCGTTGTTTATGATTTATATTTGTTAAACATTTTCTTGTGATATTGCATTGTCTAATTTGATGACAACCAAGGAATTCGATTCTGTGTAGACTGCACTGGGTGCCATGTGATGGAATTTTTTTATATAGCATGAATAGTTTTTAAGCCTTTAATAGCTTGATTTAATTTGCAATTATTGATTGATGTCATGTATTTTACATAAAACCATGAATTTAGATAACTAGTTGGACTTAATGAAACAGGCTTATTTTTCAGACTGTTAGGCTTGAGAAGTTTGTGTTGCAAACAATAGGTTTCAGTTGGTTTCTAAACACTTATGGGATAAGCCAAAACAGGATGTCTTTATCAGAAATTGCAATTTAGTTTTTTTTTCTGCATCATGATTTTCTTTAGTAAAAGACGACAGAATATGTGGTATCTATTTATGCATTTTCTCTTGTAACTGTGTAATTTTTGCTCTGGATCTTGTATTAATATTGTTTGCAAAACTTATCACAGAATTATACATAATGATGGGAACAGGCAATGCCTATTGCTCAACACATGTACTGTAATAGTTTATTGTAGCAAATTGAAAAAGATATCTTGTGGTCGTGAAAATATATACATTTAGAATTACATGTATACAGTGCTGGACAGTTGTAGGATAGGTTAGATTTGGCTGTGCAATTGCTTGCTTGCTTGATTCTTCTGGTATGTACTTTGTGTTCTATGCTTTCACACAGTAGCACTGTTCTTATCACATTTGTTTGACAGTTATTTTTTTAATTTTTTGGGTACTTACTGATATATGTTACTGCTTGTATTAAAGTGTTTTTGTTGATGGTGACTTATTAATATTTACCAAACTATTTGATGCTGATTGGAAGCGAAAGATTTGTGTTTCATGACAAACAAGAGCATTCTTCTTCAGTGTACCATGTCTTCCATGATCTTCCACTCAGTTCTGTTTTTAGCATCTGCATCTTTTATTTGGCTGTTCTCTCTTCTCTTGTTACTCACCTACTTTCATCATTGTACATCTCTATTTGTCTCCGAGCTCTCACCCTCTGCCCCTTCATTGTTATTACTTGGGCAGTGAATTTTAAAATTTGAACCAGCCAGTCAGTATTTAAACCACCAGAAATCCTTATCTTTTGTAATGGGTAAAATAGATTCTACTTTTATAATGGGTAAAATAGATTCTACAGCAACAAATTGTCATCTTTGAGCTAATTTCTCCCAAATGGTATTTTACTTTAAGGTTCTTCCAGTTCTTTGTGCTTGTTCTTAAGATATCCCATTAGTAAACAAACATATACAGGTGTAAACATCACCTTCTCACAGCTGCATTGATGGATACGTTGAGAATCCTCTCCTTTTCTGTCCTTGTCTGTCTCAGAAAAGGGATCCATGTGATGAAACCTGTGGGGACCAGTGCTACAGATGTGATTTTGGAAATTGGTGAGGAATGACTTTGGGAATACATAATGTGAAATGGAAGAATATGAGTGCTATTGAAAATATATGTGACTCAAGACATGACTTCATGATAAGATGCCATCTCATGAATATTACTTCATTCTTTTAATAGAACTTATCTTACTTAAACATCCTATACCACTATAAAAGTGTTTACAGTGGACCCCCGCCTATTCACGGTTCCGGATTCGCGGCTCCACCTACTGTACACGCTGATTTCTCTGTGGAACATACAGTATGTACGCATTATTTGCAGAAAACTCCCCTATTCGTAGTATTTTTCATAGAGAAATATTCACAAATTACTATATTTTCATATCATTTTCGTGACTAAATCCACTTTTTTGTGATAAAACTTTTAAAATATTCAGGAATAAGAATTTTTAGAGTGTTTTTTGGTGTCCTGAACTATCAAAATAGGCAGTTATAAGCATTTTTAGAGGGGTTTTAAGTATTTGCAAATTTTAGCTATTCGCTGGGTTTAGTGGTACGCATACCCCGCGAATACCGGGGGTCGACTGTATATTTATTTCGGTAAAGACACTCTCTATAATGGGGTACAGAATGGTAATAATCTTCACAGTTGTTCCTTAGTTTAATACTTTAGAAATATAAGCATATAGTATATGAATAATATGGTAAAGCTGAGATAGTTTGTAAGAACGTTAAGTGATAACATCTTGATGTTCTCGTTGCGGAAGAACTTGTTGTATATTATTTTGTTTCTTTTTCAGGAAATATTTAATACTGTGGGAGTGATATTCAACCATCTGACTTTGAATTTCTTTTCAGAGTGCCGTTACTAATCTTGGAGGGTCCTCTCATTGTGATTCAGCTCCTTGAGACAACTTTGCTAACTCTTGTAAATTATGCCAGGTACTGTAATAAAAAACTTATTCTACTGTATGACGATGATGTACACAGTACTTGTACTTGTACACAAAGACAAACTATTACTTAACCTAAGTTGTTATTCATATTAAGAGGAATAGGCTGCTTAGAAAGTAGAAGAGATTGATTGTTGCCTGATTAACAGATGCGTTCTGAATAACAATTCTTGTGACTTTCAACAGCTAACATATGAGTGTCACTGAATTAATTTATGTGGGGTTTGTTTGATTATTTTTGTCTTGTGTTATTTGACAGCAATGGTTGTGATTGTTGTATATTATCTATGTTACTTTATACTGTAAGTAATAATTGCAATTTTCTAGCTTAACTGAATATGCATATGATAGTGTACTGTACTGAAATTAGGAACCCGCAATTGTTGGTACTATATTTTTGTTATGTTAATTGTAATTCATTGACTTATATGTTAGCTGTAATTCATTGACTTATATGTTAGTTGTAATTCATTGACTTAGATGTTAGCTGTAATTCATTGACTTATGTCATAAACTTTGATGTAAATTTTAATTATTCTGTAGCCTTTCAACAGACTGTTGTTATAATTAACTTTGGGGGTTGCTCTTGGGAAGAATGGGTAGTCAGTCCTTGTCAGGCATATAGTATTGCTTTTTCTTGCAAACTCCTAAATTAAAAAATTGCCTTACCCTGTGTAAAAGTACTGTATGCACTCATACCAACTAGAAAGATCTGGAAAGTAAAAAAAAAGTCATTGCACATGCATAAGCTGTGCTGCACTGGCCAGAAAAGAAAGGCATCATTCCCCCTAGTGCTTTCTTAAAGTTGAAAGTGCAGGTGCTCTTCCTAGGACTATCACTGTTTTGTTTTCCCTTATTATGATGTGCCATTCTTTACTTTTTATTCAAACATTTGTTCATGAATTTTCCTTCATTGAGATGTATTGTTCTGAGTTTTAGTGCATTTATCACTAATTTTAGTATCTTCTGCTTTTTGGTCAGTGGCATTTTTGCCACTATATTACAATTAGTGCATGTTTTTTCAGTAATCTTTTCATTCATGTGATTCCCTCCAGGTCATTGTGGAAATTTTGCTTGGTTTGCTTAATTCTTGCTGTGGATTAACATGAAAGCTATGTAGAGTAAGTTTTGCTCTTTCCATGTTCCTTAGCAGGTATTGCTTCCTTACCCAGTAAAAATATTGCTGGGACATAGTAATGGTTACAGGTAGTTCTCCGTTATTGTCTCAGGTTTTGCACTTGCATTTACTGGCTCACATATTATCCATTTTGGAGAGAGTTATAGTGATGTATGTAAATGGTAGATTTATCTGTTGTTATTTACTCACACTGTATCGTCCCCCGAGTCGGATGTTAACTCACCTCCTTTTACTCAGTTTTCCCCTGTCTCGCCTCGTGTTTGTCACCTTGTGACAATTGTTCATATTTGTAATAATCTCTCTTCCCCTTTTGCCACTTATTGATCTAGAGTAAGCTAGCCTGGTGATAGAACAGGCTCTCAATTGTCGCCAGTCGCCTCTTAAGTATTGTGCAAATGACTCCGGCTGTCGTCATGGTTCCGTGCTGACATTCCCTGCTATTTTACCTTCTCTGGGATTTTTTGCCTCGCCACCAATGTCTGTAGATTTGCCATTTTCTTCCATCTCATTTCTTCTTTAAGACTTTAGGAGTTTCACATTGATTTGGTTGATTCTCCTTTAGTTTTTAAGCAGTGCATAGTTTGTGTTGTTGTGCTTTCACTCCCTTTTGCCGAAGAGGACTCTGTTACCAGTGCTCTTTTGCATACTTCTGTCTTGGCTCATGTTAAAACGAGTAAGAAATTGACCCTGATTATGGTATGGTGTGTTATCCAAGGAAGTACTGTAGTGCCTTTGGGGAAATGGATGAACAGTCAAAAGAGAAAGCTAGGAAACTGATTAGTGTTAAATAGCTCTGCACCTAACACGAACAGAATAGTGTACTCGCGACTGTGTTTGTAGAGGGAGCTTTCAGGAACCAACCAACCAGACAACCTAAGCATTGTGCTAGCATGTTGCTGGCCTGTTCTAAAACAATCGAGGTGATCTTGGAAGTGTATCCTTTAAAGCTTGTTCTCGGAATGCTACTGCACCTATTTCTAGTTTTTGAAGCTGCTTAGGGCTGTGTTAGTACTTAGATACGGTATCAGTTTTTCACCATCCTCTGTTCAACATACAAGTTTCAAGTTGTGGACCAAGGAAGCGATGACTTCTCTAATTGGTAAGGTACTTTGGCCCAACTGTGAGGTGGAAATACCTTCGAATTCTGTATTTTGTTCTTAGCATGATAGCTCAATTACTTTGAGAGTAATATATATATTATATATATATATATTATATATATATATTATATATATATATATATATATATATATATATATATATATATATATATATATATATATATATATATATATATATATATATGTATACATATCTGTATGTATACAGGCAGTCCCTGGTTTATGACGGGGGTTCCATTTTTTCCGCCGTGTCGTAAACCGAAAATCGTCATAAACCGAAAATCGTCGTAAACCTAAAATCGTCATAAACCGAACAATCGTCAAAAATCCTATGAAAACCTTACTTTTAATGCTTTGGGTGTATTGAAAATGATGTAAACTGCATTTTTACTGAGTTTTTCATAAAAAAAACCTCCAAAATTTGATTATTCTGCCATTTTGGAGCCATATTTCTTCCGTTGGATCGGCATATGACGTGTCATAACCCCGAACATGTGTTGTAAACCGAAATAATTTCTGATGAATGTATTTGAAAAGCATCATAACCTCGAAGGTCGTAAGTCGACCTATATATATATATATATATATATATATATATATATATATATATATATATATATATATATATATATATATATATATATATATATATATATATATATATATATATATATATATATATATATATATATATATATATATATATATATATATATATATATATATATATATATATATATATATATATATATATATATATATATATATATATATATATATATATATATATATATATATATATATATATATATATATATATATATATATATATATATATATATATATATATATATATATATATATATATATATATATATATATATATATATATATATATATATATATATATATATATATATATATATATATATATATATATATATATATATATATATATATATATATATATATATATATATATATATATATATATATATATATATATATATATATATATATATATATATATATATATATATATATATATATATATATATATATATATATATATATATATATATATATATATATATATATATATATATATATATATATATATATATATATATATATATATATATATATATATATATATATATATATATATATTATATATATTATATATATATATTTATATATATATTATATATATATATATATATATATATATATATATATATATATATATATATATATATATATATATATATATATATATATATATATATATATATATATATATATATATATATATATATATAATGTTAACTCACCTCCTTTTACTCAGTTTTCCCCTTGTCTCACCTTGTGTTTGTCACCTTGTGACAATTGTTCATATTTGTAATAATCTCTCTTACCCTTTTGCCACTTATTGATCTACAGTAAGCTTTGTGTTGGCGGCGGACGGCATTAGTTCCATGTGAGAAAGGCAATAAAAAAAAAAGCGTAGCATAGTAATTTCGTTTTCCATCTCCTTAACGTAAAATCCTTGGCATTGTTGGTGTGTTTAGAGTAAATCTGTATTCCTGCATTTGCTTCGTTCGTTTTGTGAGAGGAATTTGAGTGCTTTGTGTAATTCAATTGGGAAAAGGCCGCGCCTCCAGAGTAGTGTATTCAGCTGCCGAGGCCGCTTCTAGCCCACTTGTTTTGATTTTGTTTATGGTAACAGGATTTGCTCAACATCTTGGTTGACTGCATCCCATGTCTGCCATCTTAAAACCTTTGTTGTTTTGTGTGTGTGTTATTGGCCTGAGTGCCCAGTCCCTTTTAGCTTCTGCCTCATTGCCACGTTGGGAGTACATCGTTGTGCGCAGTAATCCCCCTCACAAAATCTTAGCCAGATAGACTTTGATAGATAAAGAATAGGACAGGGTTCCATACAATAGATAAAAACAAGATATAATTTAGGTCAGGGAATGATAGATCTTAGTTATGAAATATACAGTAATAAGTTCCTGTACAAATACCCGATGTTAAAAATCATATAAAGAAAAGAACTTATAATTGTAATCATAACTCCTCAGTGTAAGATGTCCGACTCGGCTACCGGGAAAGTTACGATTGTTAAAATGATCCCCTAAGGAAGCCCAAGACGACGTATCTTCAAATGAGAACCCTGCCAGTGTGCACTTATAAAAAAAAAAATTTTACTTAAAAAAAAAAACTCTCAGGCAACACAAACTTACTGACTGAAAATCTCTCTCTCTCTCTCTCTCTCTCTCTCTCTCTCTCTCTCTCTCTCTCTCTCTCTCTCTCAACACTTCAAGTAAGCATTCACTTAACCTAACCGAGTGCACGTGACTCACTTCATAAGAAAGTTTGGGCAGACACCTCTGTCCCACAAATAGATGAGGACAAGTTAATATTAATTACAGTTATAAACTGTCTGTCACGAGTGAGGCCTTTTATCCAGACCTAAGCAGACAGTAGCCTTTCCCCCTCTGCATGAGAAGGGGATTGTAGCACAGCGGGTACTGGGACCAGACACTCACGAGGGCCTTTAGAAGCAACCACAATTAACTTTTCCTTCCACAGTGCCACTAATCTGAAGTACTGTCATCAACCGAATTGCTTACATCTCTCTCTCTCTTTTACCTTCCCATTCTCTCTCTCTCATTTGTTACACTCTGCTGGGGTAGAGTGCATTTCCTTAAATATAGCCTAGTTGGACTCAAGTAAGGGTTCCTAGGAACGCACTGGCACCATAGTGCCACCAAGCAAACTAGAGGAAAAAAAAAACCCACAAAACCAGACAAAAGGAACACAGAAGAAAAGTTCTTCTGGTACCTAACCTGCACCAGTAACTAAGGATACTGAGTGCCACCAGTGTGACCTTTAGATGGCACACCCATCCACAGTGCCACCTTATTGAAGGGGTGCCACATCACTGAAGGGACACTTCCTCGCTGCCCAAGTACGTCCAGTTGACCCGGATAGACGCCCTTCCCCACCAGAATCATGGTAGCAGAGAATTATAAAGCCTTCATGGAGCTGGGGACAGCGGCAGGTCTCACCGGATTGAACCTCGCCATGTGGGTCAAGGAACAGATGGATGACTTGGCCAAGCGAGATAAGGAAGAAAGACTCGAAGGGCAGAATTATGAAGCCGATCAGAGGAGGTATGAAGAAGAATGGAGGGCGTATGAAGCCGAACAGAGGAGGTATGAAGAAGAGCAGAGGACGTATGAAGCTGAACAGAGGCAGCTGGAAGACGAAAGAGAAGAAAGGAGAAGACAGCACGAGTTAGCCTGCAAGGAGTGATCTAGCTCTCAAAGAAAAAGAGCTCGAGCTGGAAAGAACGAAAAGAGAAAATGCCGAAGCTATGGCTAGACAGCAAGCCTCCAGCCCCACACCTGCTGCACCAAATGCTCCAATCTCGAGAATCAGTTCCCTAGTTCCCAAGTGGACTGAGGACGTGCCAAAAGCATGGCTGGAGGAAATCGAGGCACTCTTCGATAACTACAGCACCACCGAGACAGAGAGGGCCTTAGTACTAGCCAAGTACATGGAGGGAAAAGCTAAGGCAGCGCTTCGCTTGCTGGAGAAGAGCCAGAGAGGCAACATGGTTGAGGTGCGTAGAGTCATCATGAAGCCTACAAAATAACCCCGGAGAAATGGAGACAGCGGTTCCGAGGTCTTGCCAAGGAAGTCGGCTGGTCCTGGACTGATTGGGTCTGTCACAAGACCCAGTCTGGTACCCGCTGGTTCGACTCCTTGTCTTCCACAACGTTTGAGGACCTCTTCAATCGGACCATGCTGGAAGACCAATGTGTGCCTGGGCCCCTTGCTGTATATCTAAATGATAAGCAGCCCACCACACTTACGGAAGCCTGCCGCATGGCCGATTCATGGGAAACCTTCAACCAGTCCCACAGCACATCTCAGTGCCGCATAGTACCGCCTAGTTACCTCTCAAGCTCGACTCGCCCGAGGAATGGACTGCCGAGCAAGCCTACATGCACCCACGGTAAGAGGGTGGGGCATGCTGAAGCTGATTGCCAGTACAAGCTCGGCACTAACAAGCAGCCTCTTACTACCAGCCAGAACTCCTCTCCCTCTTCATCCACTCAACCCTCTCCACCAACAGTTACTGCAGGTCACTGAGCCCCTACAAGAGGCCCGTGCAAATCCTGTGGTGCTGCCGGCCACTACCATGCTGGACATCTGGCCTGTCCACATCATGTTCACACCACCAAGTTTGTCAACCTCATTAGCACCACGAGACTGGAGACCCAGTTCATCTCTGTGGCCCCGCTTCAGAGCTCTAGCCTGCCCGTGACCCTTCCAGTCACAGTAGACACTGCGGCAGACATTAGCCTGATCTCCAGGACCCAAGTGCCAGCCAGTGCCATGGTTGATGAGAAAACCCAGTGGGAGATGAAGTGGATAGAGGGCCACACCCTTACTGTTCCCAAGATCAAGCTCCAGGTCATGACACCTTGGGGCACGCTACCCCACCGCCTTGGTGTGGTGGGTGGAATTCGGCCCGGAGTGGACTTCCTGTTGGGTCGGGACCTTCTCTGGGGAAGCCCTTCACCAATGCAACTTCGCAGTCACGCTACCTCCTCCACGGAGGCCCAGACTGTAGGAGAACCCGATCAAGACGAAAACCCACCTTCCGCCCACCGAAGTGGTCAGCGGAAGGGGCACACACTGAACCGTTCTCGGCCTAGTCCTCTCCATTCACGAAGGGGCGGCCAACAAAGAGGTCCTCCCTCTCCCTGAAGAGACGTTCAGGAGGAGCAGTACCGCTGTAGGACGTGCCAGTGGACAGGCCACTCCACAAATTGGGAGGGCTGCCCAAGTAAGCAATGCCCAGCGAACGCCCCTGAGCAAGACTCTCAGAGAGGCCCTGATCTCCAGCTGGGGCAGGAATCTCTGCCACAGCCAAATTCAAGCCATCCGTGAGGTATTGTACCTCTGGACCCCTTATCAGGCATGCCTGACCCTCAACTGCTGCTAGTACCACTTGCGAGCACTGAGCAGTGCCACTCCATTCAGCATGGACGTTGAGCCATCAATTGAAGAGGACCCTGTGCCTAGTCCAAATCATGAGGCGGATCCTCCTTTGGGAGATTCAGGATTCCCCACGGCACTAATCATGGCAACCGGAGAGCCTCCGGCGCCCGACACTTCTTCTTCACCAAATCTGTCCCCAGAGGATGAACCCCTGGAGGATCAAACTGTTACACCTTCTCTGGGAGACCAGGAACTGGCCTCCTCGGACACAGAGGTCGAGATCGCTCTTGCTCCGTTTGTCGCAGCAGCCGGGCTAGGGAGCCCTCCAGTAGCTTCTGAAGTTACCCTTGACTTCACACCCCCTAGCCCTTCTGGCCTTTCCCCAGAGTTGGTGCTCTCATCACCTCCTAGGTCTGACACATACAGGCCTTGGAGGAACCCGAAGAAGAAGAAGAAGGGGCGGAAGAGATCCCAGTAGTTGCCAAGCCATGAGTTCACCCTGGCACTAGTGCCCTCTCGGCACTGTGCCCTACCATCTTAGAGTGATCTTGGCTCCTTGCCCAGAGGAGGTAGCCAGTGTGATCTCTTTCTCATACATAGCCTAGACCAGAGTAAGTACATCAGACTAGTAACCTTGCCCCTTCCACTTACCATTGAGCCGCAGTAATCACGTAAGTAGTGTAACTAAAATCAGAAAATCTAAAACCATTGTGAAAAGAGCCACTACGCTCATGACACGCATGGCCTAAGCCCTCAGTGAGGCAAGCATTTATCATATGAGGCAAACCTCATGTATTAACCAGTAATTACTAATTATATTGAAAAAACCTTGTAATTTAGTTAGTATATTATCCCTTACGTAGTTGCTACGGTCGGGTTAGGATAGGTTAGGCTAGGGAATACCATAGAATGTACCATTAGGCTAGGTCTAAAACATCATGATTATTGGAGGTGGCATGTAGTAACTGTAAGCACCTTCAAGTACAGTTAGAATTCTGTAATATAATGATCAAAGCTCATATCCTATCTAGAGTTAGGTAGATCCTTAGCTAGTTAGGCTGCACGGGACAAATCTGCTCCGGGGAGAAGAGTAACCTAATAGAGGCGAACAGCTTGCTTAGTACAGACCTTCACGCCCGAAAGGGAGTGAAGGCCCTCTTAAGGGGGGGGAGCTTTTATAAATATTCTGATGTTCACCCTCTATGCATTTTTATTGTAGGAATATTATTCTAACAAAGACAGGAAGACGTCTCTGTCCATGCAGGGAGGCTGGGTATTTAAAAAAATATAACGTCTTTAGCAGAAATAGGGTAGCATTAGGGACCCAACCCACAGAGAGGGTTTTCACCCAGTCACCTCTAGTAAAGGTGGTCTTAAGCTTTCTTCTGCTTTGTCCTATGCATTCGTCGATGTCTCTGTCAAATTGTCAGACTGCCTGGATCGATGGACGAAGGCATCCGATGCTACAGCCACCATGTTTTTGACCGAAAGAGGTCAAGAGAGAGATTCGCAAGTGTACGAGACACACACGTTGTGTATAGCTAATTCCTTTGTACTTGCCCTCTTACTGTTTTCATTGATACTAGTGAGCTGAGACGACGGCCAGTTTCAAGACTTCAGATCGTCCGTTGTATGTGCAAACAACCTACGTCCGCAATAAATCTAGAAATTTTGCAGTTTCCTCGATTCGCTAGTATCTCTTTCTGTATTTCCAGTTCCTTTGTCTTCCCTCTTTGCCACCATCTAAGATAGTAGGATTTAACCAATTTACTTTTATAAAGTCTAGAGTAAGAATAATTTATATTGCTTAGCGACACTCAACTATTCCCATGCAGTAATTAGGATTTAGGGAAGGGTAATCCGTTGTGTTTAAAACCTTATGTGAAGGAAAGGGAAAGTTGACTGTGTCCGAAGGGGCAATAATTCATGTAATTTCCTCGCTAACTACATATTCTTTCTTTGCTGGTTTTTTTTCCTTGACTGGCGACCTTATTCAATTAAATAATTTTCTGTCTTTGAGGTTATTTTAACTTTAATTGACAGGTTACGTGTGTCCTTGTAGCACTCAGGGCACTAATTAAGCCTCATAAATTATGTTAATTAAGTAATAAACTATATATAATATATATATATATATATATATATATATATATATATATATATATATATATATATATATATATATATATATATATATATATATATATATATATATATATATTATATATATATATTATATATATATATATATTATATATATATATATATATATATATATATATATATATATATATATATATATATATATATATATATATATATTATATATATATATATATATATATATATATATATATGTATGTGTATATATATATATATATATATATATATATATATATATATATATATATATATATATATATATATATATATTTTGACAAAGGAAAATCTATTTCTGAGGAAGGTCCCTGTCACCCGGTGAAATTCCATTACAGCACGAATTTCTAGGTATAAAATGCTAGATATACCAGAGAAAAAGAGCTTTCAGGAAAGCTGGGGTTACTACCCAGTCGAAAGTGTCTTCTAGGAAGACGTCGGTATAAGGAAGGGTGAGTGAAATACCACTACCACGGAAACATACTGAAAGATCTCTCCTTATCAAAACCCCGAATATGCGTGAGCGTTACAGCCCCTACACTCAACACAATGTCTTGAATATATGGTAAAGACTGTATCCATATATTGTATATATGTATTAAAACGAAGAGTCTGAACTGTACCTTATATTATGTATATCTAAGAGCTTGCCACACTCAAAGATAATGTCTTATATTATAGTTCCGCTAATTTTTATTATTACCACTTTAGAATTAGACACAAAATCGTGGGATTCTGTAACAACGAACTTGCTGTAACGAACTAGCAATCCTGACCTCATATGACTCC
>NC_089777.1:38969036-38971536 GCF_040412425.1 Macrobrachium rosenbergii
GCATATATACATACACACACACACACACACATATACTGTGTGTATATATATATATATATATATATATATATATATATATATATATATATATATTATTCAGTCTTTAGTTATATTGAAATCCTTCTAAATAACAGACAAACAAACAAGGTAACCGACGACAACATAACATAGTCATTTCAACCGTCTTCAGCTAATAACGGTAGTTTTCTAATGTACGAATTAGGAATAACTTTTGTATTTATAAAATATGACATCAACTCTGCAGTCCTTACTTCTGAGGAACGAAAAGAGAAAAAACAAATTTCCTCACTCTATCATTAAATTTTATTCCTGTTGAACCATTTCAAGGAATTATTTGCGGGGAACGCATTATAAACACAAAAAGTAATATCTTGTAAACTAATTACACATGTTCATTAGATGAACATGACTACAATTTGTTAGCTATGAATTAGTTTCTAAGCTCCTGCTTAGTGAGTTTCTTTTAGTATCTCTTATTTATTTTGGTCAATTTCAGTTATGTTATAAGAACCACGGAACACATCCAGTACTTACAGCAAAAATGATCGTCACAGTCAAGTTTCCATTGACGTTAGAGCAAAATTAAGTATCGACTGAACTGGAAAGCATCGCAACTCACGAATGTCTCTATTCGGGAATGTTTATGGTTGTCTTAATGGATGAGAACCATTCGAATGGTTGTACACAACTCAAGTTATGGTTAAGTAAGGAACAAATCACTAGATGTAATATATTTGCTTAAGAGAGTGTCAGCAAATATCGCCTATAAATAAATCATGCTTTTTCTGCAAACTTTGTTGGAAATGATCGGATTAACTTTGCAGAGGGGAGTGCCAGGGAAACGATGCGAAGGTCCGTAACTCCTTGCTTATTTGAACTGCCTGTTAATTTCAACAGTCATTGCAATTATTTCTTACCATTTGACGTGTTTCATTTGGCATCTTCCTGTCACTGTTTCTGCATTCCCTTTTTGTCCTCGAACCTCTTGGCGCGATGAAAATCGGCTGGTAACGTTTCTCAAGTCTCACAAAGTTAGTTTCATTATCAACGACAATTCCCATTGCTCTGCGCGATTCCCTTCCTCACAAGAGGAGACGGAGATAATGATTCGGGATTCATTTTCAGTGAGATTGGACTCATTTGATTTGTCTGATGCCAATGTCAATCACAAGAGATATAAATAGATCGATGTCTTTCCGTCTCATTTGCTGGGCAGATACAGGAATGAGAGCTGTTTCGAGGCTGTCCTCTTACTTGCTTTCTCTGGTTCCTTATCTTCCTTTCTCTCGCGCCCCTTTTCAATCATTTCAGTAATGAATGCTCTCTTCGCAATTCATTCATCGTTTGCGATGTGTGTTGTTTCGTTTTTTTGTTCCTTGCAATTCGCCCTATTCTTACCAGTTTTGCCGTCCATAAAAAATATCCTTGACTAATTATAACATAGCTCTATCATAAATATTGCTTTGTTTTCTGTAAGACAACAGACCTGATTTATATCGTTTGGTTATCTGCTCAGAAAGTTAAATATCATGTAAACTTGTGACTTCAAGAACATGGTGGTAATCAGATTAATTGTTTGTATTGCGAATATGAAAGTCTCTTTTATGTTTAATAAAACAGTTTGTTCCACAACTATGTGATTGAAGTACATACGAACACACGTAGACAGACAGACAGACAGACAGACAGAAACACACACACACACACACACACACACACACACACACACACATATATATATATATATATATATATATATATATATATATATATATATATATGTATATGTGTATACATACATACACACACACACACACACACACACACACACATATATATATATATATATATATATATATATATATATATATATATAGCTATATATATATATATGTGTGTGTGTGTCATTAATAATGTGTCATATATTATTAATAATGTGTGTATTAATGATATTAATATAACTCTTATATATGGCTCTATGAACCTAAAATAAAATGAGGAATAATGAAGAAATTCTGTCATTTTTAGTAGAATTTGAACACGCACCCTATATTATGTCAGAATACTGTTAAGTTGCAATAGTCAAAACGACCAATTGCCTTCTCAGTTTCTTCACGCTTTTTGGATAAGCTTCACTGCAAAGCTCAATTATTTGCTGTAATGAAGGCGTATGCAAGTGTGAAGAAAATAGAAATAGTTAAATGGTCTCTGTGATTCATACATATATATATATATATATATATATATATATATATATATATATATATATATATATATATATATATATATATTATAAGATCCACGTCGGTAGGTGAGTGAAACCCGGGACTTTGAAGAAATAGCACCGTGGTTTATCCTACATTTTCAGGTTCACACTGTGAACTTGAAGATGTAGCATAAACTACGAATGTACTTGTTCAAAGTACAGATTTCCACTCACCTTCTGATGTGGATTTTTTATAATGTTCTCAAGCACGCG